>NW_025766411.1:0-42034 GCF_003918875.1 Haliotis rubra
GTATCACCTGTAACATCTGAGACTTGGTTGACACTTGCTCCTTTCTTCAGCAAATACGAGACAACTGTTGGGTTTCCTCTACATGCACTGAAAAAGAGGAGTTTCTCCATGAGGTGACTTCATATCAAGAGTAGCACCCTTCTCAAACAGTATCTCAACTATATTCCTGTTTCCCGACCGCACAAGCTATGCACACGGCACTGCAGTCAACCACTGCTCCCTCTGTCTAAAAAATAACGGACCATGTTTCCATTCAGGCTACAAACAGCACATCTAAGACCGCTCTGGTTATCAATAGCATATCCTCTGTTAACCAACAGTTTCACAACCTCTAAGTGACCTTTTCTATGACAGTGTACAGAATGTTTTCCCAGTGCCTATATGGTGCATGATGCTGATTAACTCCCATGTCAGTCGCATGCTTCACGGCTGATGTCAGGCCGTTAACACAAAGATAATCAAATACACTTTCACCGAGCCAGTCTCGCTTCCAGGTCGGGGTCAAGTGACAAAATCTGATTGACAAACCCAACGTCCCTGGTTTCTGCTGCCAACATGAGCGGCGTCTTTTTCTCCCAACCGTATGTAGCATTTATCTCAAGTTTCATATGTCCACTGATGTATTTCAGTATATCGCATGCAGCATTCGTGTGCACACCCAGTAAAATGTCTCTACCTTCACTCTGGGAGAATGAGATATTTTCTGTCTCCATGATATATTTGATGAGATGATGTGACTTGTTGCTGGACAGTAATTCACAAAATGACTTTTGTGATGAGTTATCAGTTAGTTTCACAATATCAGATACACGCATGTGAAACCGGGTCTTCAAGCTGTCCATTAGCAAGTCGACAAAGTCTGAATAACAAAGTGACGGGTGTGATAAAACATGCAACAGATTGCCCCTTTGCATTTCACTTGCGAATCTCACTGCCAACCGTTCAGCATAAGTCCATGGGATGTTTGCAACAAGATCTGTCTCACCAGCAACGGCGTTTTTCTCTTTACTGGAGGGTTTAAGACGAAGTCGCTGATTTATAAAGGACAAACTGCAATTTCGATGACAAACATCGTTTGTTTTGTACTGAGAATAAAGGAAACACTGTCATATATAGACGGATGATCAAACATGTAGGTGTCCTCTTCCTTCTTGAGGTAAGATCCAACCAAATCATCAGCAGCTTCTCTACCATCATAACCGAGGCTATCATCCTCCCTCCAAGTCTTGTCCACTAATCTTCCCATCTCTTTTAATCATAGCCATGAACAGTGAACGCTTTATCTTATCTTTAAAGAAATTTATCCAAAGTCTTTCTGAGGAAATCCAGTGGCGCTTGAAAAAACAGTTGCATTTGATTGTAAAGTCCAATCCTTTTCATATGCTGTGACAAACATTTTACAGACATGGGGAAGCCGTGGGGACAGTCAACGTCACATATCCGAGACACGGTTGACTCTTCGATGTCTATGTTATTTGCTTCAGCATGAACACGCCATATCTTCCTCCGCTCATAAGAGGCTCTCTGTGTGGAAACTTCCACCACGTATTTGGGGGACTGGAAATGTACTCTGCCATCCTTCCCAAGTCTGCCAATGAGGATTTCAGCACATAGTCACGGCCTACAAGGATAATGATAGGTTTGTCTTTGTTTGGACTTGTTCCTTTTACCTGTGTTTGATCAACTTTTGTCCTCCCTGAAACCTTTTCAGTTTCGATAGAAATGTCAGGATGTGTAAGATCTACACGTTTGAGACTTAGTCCCCACTTTGTCCAGACTGCAGCGTCGAATTCCAGATCACCAAACATGTCATCCAACATAATGACAGCATTATCACGGGCCATTAGGACATCATTGAACTCTTCTGGTGACACCACTTGGTATACTTGTCTCCTGACTGTTAAGGTGTTTGAGAGCCATGTAGGCTGTTGTGGACTCTCCTGGTCTTCCTTTAATTGTCACCCATGTCGCACCTCTGTCCAGCTTCCCTTTCACTTTCCTGAGGGCGTCTGTCTCCACCATGTCTTTAGTCCGTGCCTGTATACTGAATGCCGTCCTTTCTGTGGAAACAAGGCACATTTAACACATTTATGAACGAAGTATGTGCAAAAGTTAACAAAGCTTGAAATTTAAACAGGTATTGAACCGTCGGCAACACAAGTAAACGCTGTAACCAATAGGCTACCCCACTGCTCTATATAAAGTTACTGAAATTGTGTTAAGTCTCTTAAAAGATATTACCCAAACTTCGGGCATCAGTTGAAACAGCTGAAGACAGAATTGCGTGAAGACTAAATACAAGTATGTCGTCGGCGGGGCAATGCCAGTAACAAGACGTGGCCAATAACCAGTCGAATCACTAATCAAAAAATAGAAATTCACTAAAACGGAAGCACAACAAAGTCAAGCCTCGGGAAAGTGACAGATGGAGAGATATATATAGAGCAGCGTGTCGTTTGCTCGTCGATTCAACAAGAAACACCATTTGGTACTTGTGACGATGTCTTCAGCAAAACAGTCAAGTTATAGACTGCCCCGTAGCATCCGCCCACCAGTAACGGCCCTACGTCAAGACCGATGAAGTTGAATCATGCACGTCCGACACGGGGCCAAGCCAGCAACCATTTTAATTTGCACGATACTTAGCAATACAGGAGTATCTGTGATGACAGTTTGACAACATCCATGCGCCTATGACCATTCATACATGTTGCTCAGAGTTCTCCAGCAGTAAGTGTTATTCATCCTTCAATTTCAAAGGCTGACTGAAATACTTTTTTTTTACGGAAGAGTTCCATTTGAAACAATTATGTTCAGGTGAATATATTAGATGCATTTAAGATGAAAAAAAGTATGCTTTGGCGAATTGTATGTTATATCAGTGATTGCGTGCGTGCGTGCCGGACTAATCAAAAGACCTCAATCTAAAATATTGGGAGGCCATGACATTCATCGATCATGATAATGAACCTGACCATTAGTTTCCATTTACGACAAGCATGAGCTGCTGAAGACGAGTTCTATCCCGGATCTTCATGGGGAGACAAGCTTGGGATGCTGAAGATCAGTTCTAATCTGGATCTTCATAAGGGGAGACAAGCTTGGGATACTGAAGATCAGTTCTAACCCAGATTTTCATAAGGAACACAAGCATGGCACGCTGAACATCAGCTCTAACCCGGATCTTCATAAGGGAGACAAGCTTGGGATGCTGAAGATCAGTTCTAACTCGGATCTTCATGGGGAGACAAGCATGGGATGATGAAGATCCAGTTCTAACTTGGATATTCATTAGAAACACAAGCATGAGATGCTGAAGATCAGTTCTAACCTGGATCTTCAAAGAGGGAGACATTATATCCGTCGAAAACATAAACGCAATGTTTCCACCAGTGATGTTAGCCGAGTGAAGCAGTTGCAAACCAAGAAACGGGGTGCTACGGAGTAGTTTACTGTAGGAGGCTGTACGAGAGGTGATGACAACTGACATGCATCGTGACGTCGGTTACCAAGGGGACAGACGAGAATGGCGTAGTGACGTCAATACAGTGTGACGTCATGCAAAAGTGTACTTCAGAACAAAATTCTTCCGCAACCTCTTTATGAAACCGGTTTCGGTTTGAAACCATAACAATAACAAAAATACGCTATTTTGTCAATTCAATGCATGTAAGACGTGGGTAATAAATAAAATACCACACTCGGTCTCATTACATACGAATTATACGAAACGAGTGTCCTTCCTATGGTATCTGACCGAGCGAAAGGACACTCTTTCGT
This sequence comes from Haliotis rubra, assembly GCF_003918875.1. Lineage (NCBI taxonomy): Eukaryota > Metazoa > Mollusca > Gastropoda > Lepetellida > Haliotidae > Haliotis > Haliotis rubra. The sequence goes on from NW_025766411.1 coordinate 3,781, forward strand.
ATAATTCGTATGTAATGAGACCGGAGTGTAGTATCTCTATATATCAATCCGGTTTAATTGTATATTGCCCCCATATGGACAGTCATTGTGAAAACAGTTTTATCAAATAACTCACTCCTGATCTTCTGGTGCTGCAGTCAATGGTATCTCTTCTTCCTCTTTGTTGGTCGGAGTTGTACCGATATTCTGAGTTCAATGTTCAGATTCTCAGCTGTCATATGCCCAAACTGCTGCTGCTGTACTTGTATAAAGGTTGATCTGTGTGACTGTAACAGAAACCACATGACTGAAGCTGTCATAGATGTGTACATATTCTACTAGTGATTCTGTAAACAAGTGATAACATTAGCAGACAAACAACACCTCGCATAAGTTATCATATTTTTTTCTTCTAAAAGGCGATTGCCAAGTATACATGGCTTAGATAAAGCTGAAATGAGCTTGAAAAAAAAAATTATGCTGAGGTCACTTCCTTGGTCACATTTCCAAAGCGTTGCTCTATTTGAATAAAGCTGCACAGTGTTTCTGTAACAGAAGCCATATGACTGGAGGTTTCACATATGTGTTCCAAATTTGAAATTCGAAATTATTAGTGATTCTGAACACAGGTGATATCATCAGCATATTTTTCTGAAAGGCGACTGCCATGTTACGTGTATTCATTAATAACTGAACAGTGCTTGCGGAAAATCTTGTGCTTTGGTCCAACAAGCTTCCATGGAGGTTGTGCATGTAAACTGACACACTGCCAAACACTGGCGACATAGATACCGCAACTTCAAAGTTAGAGATATACTGGGAATGGACAAAACATGAGGTACTGGTAAAAGAAAATGATCTGATCTTATCTGCTGAGAAGTAGGGTTTTAATGGAAGGTGAGATTAGATGATAGCTCATCTTACAGAGATCAACAACATCGGATAAAACCACCCACCTGCAGAAGAGTCCCCAGTCATTGGTACTTCAGGCAGCCCGGAGGACTGTATCTGTGACACTAGAGATGCTGGTATTGAGGGGCAGAGGAGACAAAGTTGACAGGTGTGCCTGATCTGTTCTGTCATCACCATCTCCACCTGAAGCTGGTTGCAGCGGCTGTTGTTGCTGTGGTGCTGATGCTATTTCTCCCTGTGTTGGCTGACAACAGCCCACAATGTGTTGAACTAGTGACTTGGTGTCTACGAAGGAAACAAACATGTCAGAGTCCAATAACATAACACGGACAATGTCATATGATTACTAACATAGTTACAATGGCATAATACACTCACAATATATACTCTTAAATAGAAACTGGACATGCTGTTGTTGTAGTTTAATCACTGAGTGCCTACAATTGATTCTGACATGACATCATTGCATCTACAGAAAAAACAGAGATGCCAAATGCTGTCTTGAGAAATGTTTTGATACTCTTACTGAAGTGCTGCGTGCAGTTCTTGTGGAGTCTGAGGTGGGGTATCAAGTTGGCGCAAGCGTGGATGTTCAAGGATGAAGAGTATCCATATATGTTCAATGGGGACAAATCAGATTGATCGAGGAAGGTCATGGTAACACACCTGAACGTTGTTTTGCTGGAGGAAATCCTGTCAAACACGTACAACGTGAGGTCGAGTATTGTCATGCTGGTAATATCCACCGTTTACGTTGTTAAAGCGAACGGCATGACGATGCAAAACCTCATCTCAGTGGTGAACCTCATTCAATGCACCTGCCACGTGCACAAGAGCTGTCTCTGGCCATAATGGTAGATACCTGATCACACCATGACTTTTCCACTACCAATTGTATCGACTTGCTATACACAGTTATTGGCGTAACGTTCATTTCGACTTTTGTATACACATGAACGTCCATGAGAACGTCAGATAAGAAACCGTGATCAATCTGAGAACAAAGTGTCCTCCATCTTGCAAACGGCTATCTCACTAATTGTCTGCACCATTGGAGACGTACAAGACGTTACGTCGAACTGGCCTTCTGGCAAAAGTCCGACTCCTCGTAGCCGCACTGTCTGGTCGGAGATTCGGCGCCATCCAGGGATTTGGGACGTTGTGGATGTTACGGTCGTGGTGCGTGAACGAAGATGTCTCAACCGGATGTAGCGATCCTGGGCGGTGGTGGTAACTCTAGGTCAAACTGACCTTGGTCTGTCATTAATACTCCCAGTATTGTTGTATCGGGTTCATAGGTTTGAGATGGCCTATCTGTACACAGCCTCAACGTTGTGTCGTTGAGGTTCTGTCAGCAACAGCGTTCCTTTGTCGTCTATAGTGGTTAAAAGCAATGCATCTGGGTACTGTTGATGTGGCTTTTTAAAAGCCTACAGTCATAGGCTTCAGACTTGGGTGAAACACGAATTCGTGATTCACGTGCATTTCATGTAACTTGCTTTTGAGCGATTAACTACAAATGTTACGTTTTTGTTCAACGTTTTTGTTCAATGTTTTGTCGTCGGTATAGTTTACTTTTGTCTATAAACACAGCAGAGGATTGCAACTTTCAGTCAGACAGTCTGGTTTCACCACCACTCACCACAGTAGAGTCTGTCCATGACTTGATCATGCAGCCTCACCTCACCATGTGTTATATTTGGGATTATACTTTCTTAGTCATGTACAGATTCTAGTACTTTTGTTGGGGATTCATACCAACACTCTCAGAGTTGGATAACTGGTAGTCTAAACTACGGACTTTGATAAGTATAAATTATCTTCGGCCGTGCACGTGATTAGATGTCACGTGACCGGCAACTACCGACATGTGCATGTCAATACTACGTTTATGTGAATGATATACACCGTTCTTCAATATCAGCCTGTTATTTTTATCTTGCACATATATCAGGTTCTAAACTGTTTGATAGTCCCTCATATTTGATGATTGTGATGCACTAATAAATACACTGGTTATATTGCGATACAAAGTGCAGTAACGCAACTATCTGCCATACTTCACTATAACTTCCATTTATATGTGAGCATCAGTTACAATTCTTATTTCCTTAAGACACACATACCTTGTATCCTACAGCACCTGCTCAAGTTGTGACATGTCCTGTATATCCCTTCTTCCTCCTATCACTCAGTAACACTCTCTTCAAAACATCCGTATTTTCATCATCCTCTGTGCCTGCTCCTTCAGTTGTTCCTTGTGGGTTGTCCGTGGCAACACCTGCAGGTTCCACGTGTTCCCCGTCTGGTGACGTGAGCCCATCACTGTGTTTCTTCCTGCACTTTGCTGGGGTACATCCCCCAGTCTCTGTGTCACTGTCATCCGTCGGTCTTTGACCGTCATCCATTCTGCTTCTATTCAGCTCCCGGGTATTGGTGAACATTCAAAACTGTAACCATGTGTCATCGCTTCACCAACATCATCCTACAAGAGAAACGTCTACACGTGTACAACATCCTACATTCTGCTTCTATTCAGCTCCCAGGTATTGGTGAACATTCAAAACTGTAAACATGTGTCATCGCTTCACCAACATCATCCTACAAGAGAAACGTCTACACGTGAACAACGTCCTACATTCTGCTTCTATTCAGCTCCCAGGTATTGGTGAACATGTGTCATCGCTTCACCAACATCATCCTACAAGAGAAACGTCTACACGTGTACAACGTCCTACATTCTGCTTCTATTCAGCTCCCAGGTATTGGTGAACATTCAAAACTGTAAACATGTGTCTTCGCTTCACCAACATCATCCTACAAGAGAAACGTCTACACGTGTACAACGTCCTACATTTTGTGGTACCCGTGTACAGGGAGTAGGCATCTCTCTACCACTTCTAATCCCCCTCCCCCCTCCCCATCTATCCTCCATTTCCCATGTTTTTCTGTCCCTTTCGCTCCAGTGCTCGTTATTTGTCTGCCTCTGTGGCTCTCACTGTTTTCTTATCCTCGGTGATCCCTCTCCCATCCTCCTTCTTTCTCTCCATGGTGATCTATCTCTCCCTCTGCCACCCCTCCTTCTTTCTCTCCATTATGATGATCTATCTCACCCTCTGTCTCCCTCCCTCCTTCTTTCTTTTGCGTTATGATCTATCTCTCCCTCTGCCGGCCTCCCTCCTTCATTCTCTCCGTTATGATATAGTTCTTCCTCTGCCACCCTCCCTCCTTCCTTCTCTCCATTATGATACAGCTTTCCCTCTGCCCACCCTCCCTCCTTCATTCTCTCCGTTATGATATAGTTCTTCCTCTGCCACCCTCCCTCCTTCCTTCTCTCCGTTATGATCTTACTCTCCCCTGTCTCCCTCCCTCCTTCTTTCTCTTCGTTATGATCTATCTCTGCCCTGTTTCCCTCACTCCCACCCCACGGTCCTCCTCTCCATCCCTCCTACTTTATTAAATTAATACCTCTCACACAGTTACAATGGTACAGCAAGATATACACAATACCATATATAGATAACTCTCGGTAAGCTTATACAGTGACCCCACCTCACTTACACACACACCTTGATAATACAAACCCAATACAACGATCATTCAAGATACAAGGAGATGATTGCGACTGTCTATGTATTCATAAAGGATAATATTGGCCGAACTACTCAGAAAGTGAGCAGTCGGTATTTCATTTTTGGTTATAAACTTATGTTAAGCTACCAGATAATGAATTAATCTGAATACAACAAAAGACAGGAATAGACTGCTGATATTGAGCCTCGTTTGTCAGGCTGCCATTGTATGGGTTAGTGGCAGGCAAACATAAATTATGAATTAATCTAAACGCAATAAAGTGGTAGAGTGAGTGAGTGAAGTTAATATTTAACGTCACTTCGGCAATATCTAAGCCATATCGTGACGAAAACAATTTATACAATAAAATTGAAAACATTTTGAAAATTAAAACCAGTCAACGATGGACAGTAAAAAAATACTAGAGAATCACAGGTATGAATATAAAAACTAGTTAGCGAAGCTAAAATATTCCAATCAAAGAAGACAATACAGTATAAAACATGAGTTATAGATCGCCAAATACTGAACGAAATAAATACAGCAAGAGACTGCTGACATTGAGCCTCGGTTGTCAGGCTGCTATTGTAGGGTTAGTGTCACGCCCACACGCCCGCACGCCCGCACGCCCGCACGCACGCACATATATTCATATATATTCTGATATAGTGAGGATAACAAACATGCCTAAATCCGTCTTCACATACTGAAGGCTTTGTCTTTAGGAAATACGTTGAGTCCAGTCGAAGCAACCTTCAATGAACCCGGTAAAACCTGTGCTAAATACAGCTATGTTTGCGATGCAGCATTGTGGCTCCTTACAGCTCCTAACTTGGTCTCGCTTGAACCCATCCAAAGACTGTCGACTGGTGACTGCTAACCTGTTTTCGTCTTCGACCGACAGCAGAGGAGGTGCACAAGCGCTCTAGGTCAAGCGAACCAGTATAGACTAATACAATGGTTGATAGAGATCAATGCTGGCTCAAACAGGAACCAGTCTAAATTTTAGACCACATACCTGCCCTGAGTTTCATCCGCCATAACCCACCACCTTAAAGGCCAGCCCAGCCACAACATCGGCTAGAACACCTACAAGGTCATCGAGAGGAACCAGGCTGACTTCAGACCACGCGAAAACTACTTGAAGCTGTCAAAACAAAGAAAATTCACCCTGCTATCAACAGAGATGAAGTCTTTTCATCCCAAGGTCCTATCGTGACTTGCTGAATTATTTTTAAGTAACCCACTCCACCATATGTATGGTTCATGAGTGAAAACATATTACTTCGTCACACAGGCCTTTACATACTCATGATAATTAAAGTCACAATTGTCAATCCACTCTGCTTTTAACAGAGAATTCTCATAGACGTGGAAATGGTTTTAAGACTTTCAGGGGCATTGTGGTAGGCTAATGGTGAAAGTGTTCCCTCGTCACGCTGAACACCCGTGTTTGATTCCCTACATGGGTACAATGTGTGAAGCCCACTTCTGGTGTGATATTGTTGAATATGTCTAAAAGTGGCTTAAAACTAAACTCACTCACTCTATAACTCCATTTGCAATACATGCGAAAGAAATCCCTTATGTTAACCTGTAAAATATGGTCCTTTTGCATCCTACCCACCCCCTTTTGCAGCACCCCTACCCCACCCTTTTGCAACACCCAAGCCACCCTTTTTGCAGCACTAGCAACCCACCCCCTTTTGAAACACCCTACCCACCCCTTTGCAACAGCCAACCCATCCCTTTTGAAACACCCTACCCACCCACCCTTTTTTGCAACACTAGGTGGGTGGGGAATTATGAAGTGTCTCGGACCAATCTTATTTCATGTAACTGACCCAGCATATATTCAAGCTATTTAGATGACTATGAAAAATGTCTTTGGACGAGCTGAAGGGAAGAAAAACGAAAACGATTATTTTATGTTTCTCTTTCGCTTTCCGGAAATATTCACGACTGTTGATATTGTTTTATACATTTGTTTGCAAGTGAATGTTCAATATCTGAAAGGAGATTTTCATTTTATACTTCGATGTATTAGATTGAGGAAGAATTACTTCACATTGACGTAGTTCCATAGGAGGCCATGATGTCCATGTCGTGCTGAACATTATTCTGGTGTCTGTACCTCGATGATAAGTGTGTTGAACTATAGTAATACCAGAAATTATTGAGAATTTAGGAATATATTTAATAGGATTTTTAGTATAAACAACCTTGTCCAGCTATCAAGTGCTTGGTTTCATGCAAGAGACAACTCCGTTAATCCTTTTCATTAGTTTGTGAACAGTTATCCCCCTTTGTTTACTTGCTTGCAGACGAGCATTTTCAGTGATCCTCAATATGGATGATTTAGAGAAGAGGAAGTTGATTATTATTATAAGTAGAGTATTATAACAAGGACATCAGATCAGCTAAAGTGATTTCAAAGTAGAACAGGCATCCCTTTGTACACTGTTTATCGTGTTTTGAAAATATTGCAAATGGATATGGCATTGAGCACCAGGGAGGGGCTGGTAGGCCCAGAAAATTGACTGTCGGAGACAGGAGGCGGCTTAGTATTCTTGTTTCTAAAAACAAACGAAGAAGTTTAGAAAACGTAAGACTGGATATGATTGATAGAGGAACTGTGGCTGTCTGTAAGGAGACAATTAGAACTGAGCTGCATGCAATGGGTTGACAGAAAAGTCGAGGAATTTCATCACCGATCACGAAACCTGAACAAAAGGAGCGAAGGTTGAACTGGTGCTTACAGCATAGAAATTTTAACTGGGACAATGTGATTTTCTCAGATGAAAGTTCTGTGTGGCTGTTTCCTAATACACTGAAATTCTGGACCAAACAAACTGAAAAACCTTTGTATCAGCGCCCAAAGTACAGTCCGAAATTTAACGTGTGGGGTGGCATAACTGTGTTAGGGGTAACGCCCTTCTGTGTATTTGAAGGGAATATGAACAGTGAGCGGTGTCCATCTGCAGGACAACAATCAAAAAAATCATCGTTCAAAGCATCTACAGGCCTGGTATCGGACCTAAAATATGTCATTATTAGATTGGCCAAGCTATAGCCCTGACCTAAATCCAATAGAAAATGTTTGGGGACTTATGAAGGAAAGTGTCAATAAGAAAAATCTGACAAATATTGCTGAAATGAAAGAAGAGGCGGTCCGATATTGGGACAGCATGGACCACGACTTTCTAACTTCTTTGATCAGTAGTATGCCCCGCCTCATTGAAGCCTGCATTGCTGCCCATGGTGATTTGACAAAATACTTACTGTTCACCTGTCGTCTTTGAATGTGGAGTAATGTTCTGCTAATATTCACATTTAATGCGTGAGTAATGAGTGAATAAAACCAGAATCTCGCAGTTAAATCAAGAGAACTACGTGTTGTAGTAAGAATATACACCTGTTTTTATACCTGAACTGGTATACATTTTGTGGACAAAGAGCTGCGGCACTTCCTCTCATAGCTACGTGCACAACTGTCTAAAGGTGCCTCCATATGACGCCTAAGCTATTGTAGGCGAAACGTCACTGGCTCGGTATATGTGTAGTGACGAGAAGACGATCAGAACAGACTAACAGGTTTTACAAACTGCTTTCTTCATTCGCTCTTTGTTGGGGCAATTTGAAATACACACTGATTGTGCACAGCTCACATTTCAGTCACTCACACACAGTCCTCTACACTAGAACCTTGCTCTCTCTTCTCAGTGTTCACACGTTACATTTGTTTGTCACAGGTGCAGTAGTTAAGCTGTCAAATTGGCGTTTACAGGTTATTCGTAAAGGACAAAAGATGTTTACCAGTCGTTGTCAAGTTGTGGCGATAGGCGCTCTGTGTGGGTATTTATGCAATATGGAAATCAGTCTTATCCGGTGTACGCAGAGAAAGTATTTCTGTATTGCATTTAAAAGCAGGACCATATATTTATAAATAGTACCAACAGGACACACAAAGGGTCCTGTGTAAACTCAACTGACACCTTTCACATCAAAGTTTGACTAAGGTGATTTTTATAGGTATACTAACGTGTCTATATTGTATACTTTGCTGTACATAACCAAACGTACATGCAAAACATTTGAAGAAACTTGCATAAGGTATATGCTCACACAAAAGACTTAGTGAGGGGATAAGTGCATATTACATGGTGCGTGGGCATCATTGCAGGTATTTGCGGCTAAATGTATAGGAATATTTGATATAACACTTAATTATGAATGGTTACATCAAAAGTGTGATACTTATCATCTATAACTTCCTCTCATGGAACTGCAGAAACACAAACGGCCCACTCTACTAAGATACGTTGTGTATGTAGAATATATATGTGTATAATATACTCATGCCAATAATGGTTGTCATCCCTCAGTCTGTCAATAGTGAGTGAGTGAGTTCAGTTTTACGTCGCACTCAGCAATATTCCAGCTATATGGGTGCGGTCTGTAAATAATCGAGTCTGGGCCAGACATTCCAGTGATCAACAGCATGAGCATCGATCTGTGCAATTGGGAACCGATAACACGTATCAACCGAGATAGCGAGCCTGACCCCCCAATCCCGTTAGTCGCCTTTTACGACAAGCATAGTCGCCTTTTGTGGCAAGGATGGGTTGCTGAAGATCTATTCTACCCCGGATCTTCACGGGGTCGCTTATTAATAATAATGAAGGGGGTGACAACCATTATTGGCATGAGTATATATAGTCAAGCGAGAGACAGATGCGTGAAACTAAATATGTGATCACACACGAACCAAGTCCACCCTATCTTTGGATTACGATTGTAGTAACTGTAAATGCTATGGGAAGATATTTCATCTGTTGGTCAAAGATTGGCAAACATCCACATTTCAGGAATTGAGATGATGACGGCCCATGGTTAAAAACATAGGGGACTGATACTCGACTTAAGGAACTGGTGTAATGTTTACCTGATTGACTGTGGCTCTCAAGGTGTGCCCAGTAGATATAATACTATATCGATCACTATACTTACACACTCTGAATGTAGGTAATGTATGTCACGATGAAAACATATTACTTCGTCACGTAGTCCTGTACATACTCATGATAATTATACTCACAATTGTACAATCCACTCTGCTTTTAGAGGAGATTTCTCATGGACGTGGAAAGGACGGGGTAGGGTAATGGTTAAAGTGTTCCCTTGTCACGCTGAACACCAGTGTTTGATTCCCTACATGGGTACAATGAAGCCCATTCGTCATCAACAAAATCAACAACTCGGAGATGATTTTCTCCTTCAAATGGCCAGCAGCATCATTGTGGGTACAATGTGTTAGGCCTATTTCTTCTATTTCCCGCCGTGATTTTGCTGTAATTGCTTGAAGGTGCGTTAAATTCAAACTCCACTCACTCACTGAAGCTTCATAGTCATCTATAACATCGTGTACATATCCGTTTTACTCTCCAATGTCTACTCGCTTAAGGAATATATCGATACATATGAACATATTAATATAAGAAAGTCAGAAGAAATGCCCACCCATTGACCTGGAAAGGGGTAACAATATCACGTGATTATTGATCACATATAGTCTATGGGTACACATATATAAATCATATTGACATCGTTATAAATGAAACCCCATCATTAAAACTACTCATTTCGACCTTTAATTAAGCAAATCCACATTTTGACAACAGTGCACAATTCTCTCCCGCGTTAGTAGTAGTGAGTGAGTGAGTTTAGTTTTACGCCGCACTCAGCAATATTCCAGCTATATGGCGGCGGTCTGTAAATAATCGAGTCTGGACCAGACAATCCAGTGATCAACAGCATGAGCATCGATCTGCGCAATTGGGAACCGATGACATAATCAACCAAGTCAGCGAAACTGACCACCCGATCCCGTTAGTCGCCTCTTACGACAAGATAGTCGCCTTTTATGGCAAGCACGCGGGTTGCTGAAGACCTATTCTACCCCCGGATCTTCACGGGTCCGCGTTAGTAGTAACTGACAAGTACCTGATACTTATACACAAAGACACTTAAAATAACTTCTAACATGAATCTAAGTACACACCCAGTCCGCTATGATACTGGCAGAATGAGAGCCCTCGATACGCAGAGGACAGAGTACCTGTGTTTATAGCTGGCGAAAATCAACACCCTCACAAATCTGAGGGTACATACCCAGGCGTCTGACCCGTCAAACTAAGTCAAATGTTGTAAGACAGAAGTAACTATAACTCGACTTGAAGCTGTGTTACTTGGGAAGGCAATCATGTCTCCGTAGGTTCCCAAATAACTATTACGTAGTAGCGTGGTATTTCACGAGATCGGTTGTTATGGAAACACGTTGAATTTTCTTGATCCTGACTTTAAGTGAGGGAGTGAGTGAGTGAGGGAGGAAAAGTTTACGTCACAATAGCGAACATGTACTATCATTTGCAACCCACCCCTCGCCAACACGCACACACATACACACGCTGCAAACGCACACACACACACACACACTCGCAAACTCGCAGAGATGTGCCTGGATTAATGCTCACTCTCATTTCCTATGACGGAATAAGGGCCAGGACACGACCTTGTCACTCCACAAGTCGTTCTGACTGCGCAGGTTACTATGGCCCAGTTGAAATTGTAATCGTTATGATCAAAGAAAGCTAAACGCTTGCAACCAGAGTTGTACCTAGACATGATGCAGGTACAATGTTTACTATGTAAGATTAACATACCTCGGGACTGGTGCTTCCCTTGACAAAGTATCCAAGTAAATGCTGACGTGAAAATCCGACGCTTTCGGGGGAAATCTGGGGGATTCAACTAAAATCAATCAACCAATCGGATTTGATAATATCACCTTCAAACCTAAATTGGTTTGCAAACTGGTTTCAAATTATAACTAACCGATTGTGCGATTGGAGTCCGCTCTCCTTATATCAAGGAAACCGGTTTACAACTGGCCTGTCTGCGTCCGCATGTCGCTGGAGCTGTTGGTCTGGAAGCTCCCAGCGTACTTGTTAAACAGATTGTGCTACTGCATATTATTGTCGCTTGGCAATTAAGCGCTCTCGGCGATACAACATGCCGCCTTGTACAGCACTTATTGTGTACATATCTAAGATAGTAATGATAATAATAACTAGGATTGCCTCCTGGGCAATACTTGACGATCTTCAGACTTCCCCATACACTCCCCGTGGCCACCTTTGCTTGTATTGTTTCTTTGGACGCCAGCTGGAGGCGTCCATTACAAAGGATTTTGAGATTAATTTCGCATTGATTCAATGGTGCTGACACAAACCGGAAATTTCACAAACTGCAGAAAAACAAACAGGAAGGCACAGTCAAACAAAGCAAAGGAATTGGGCAATATATAAGAGACGCTTATACTAAAAGAGATGATTGCATTTGCGAAACAGCCATTTCAAAATATTTCTGTGATGCGGTTAAAGAGAAATTACGCCTGCCATGGTCGCAGTTGTGGTATTGTGAACTTTACTGTGTATTAATGTATATTGTGCTTTTATGTGCTGGATTCTTGCAGTCGTGCAGAAGAAGCAATGTACCTGCTTAGCTTAGAATGGTGATAAATGCAAACTTGATCTCGTCACTATATGGCTGGAATAATGCCGATATGACGTAGATCTTCTCTGTATCAAAATGCGAAAATTCTAACGTCCCTCCCTGTTTTGTGGCGTAATCATTGGGTAATTATTGACTTTACATAACAATAATTTGAAGAGCAAAATGTTCCCCATTCCATTATCACCACAGTTTGGTACATGGAAAGTGAAGTCCTTTGTGTTTTCGAAGAGCTTCAGAACCCTATCAAAATGCGTTTTGACAACATTGACCAACTTTCTAAGGGCAATGACTCTGACACTATTCAATATATCGACATGCCTTGAAGGGTTTAGGTAGTCCGAAATGTGGGCTTCAATACGACATATCGAACATGATTTTACCTATATGCCGTTCTGGAGAAGAACATTTATAAGCACAGGCACCGCCTCAAAACGTGCGGAAAAGTGAAAAATCGTAAGGTTTGTGTTTGTGTCATAATTGTGACGTAATTATTGATTTTACATAATAATAATAATGAAGCAAAATGTTTCCGATTCAATTATCTACAGTTTGGTACCTTGAACAATGAAATCGCTTGTGTTTTCGCAGAGCTCTGACATTTTATGAACCCTATGGAAATGCGTCTTGGGAAAAAAAACCAACATCCAAGGGCGATTACTCCAAAGCTGTTCAAGATATCAACATGCAGCAGAAGGTTTTAAGTTGTCCGAATTATGGACTATCCAACGGCGTATCCAACGCGATTGTACTATATGCCGTTCTGGAGAAGAATATTTTTAAACACAGGCACCGCCAACATGCGAAAATCGACCGGAAATTTCCTTTTTTTCAAAAGGCGGAAAATCTATCATGGCGGCCAGCTTCCGCTATGCGTTGAATTAAAGAAAAATGATGTTGTCTACATCGAGAGAAAATTAAGGTCCATTGATCTCCTATAGTTTTGGAGATATTGAGGTTGAAAGATTTTGACATTTTGGGTTAATAAACTTCAGTCTTCATACAGACGGTGTGGTAAAGGTGAGAGATGCATACACCAGAAATGTGCAAAATACACACCACATCGGATTTAACCTCTGGCCCTTCACCACAAGCCCATGCACCCAAAACGGACTGGCCGTGTCAGACCCAGTGACCTACTTTCCAAACGTTAACATCAACACTCTCTTGCTTCTCTCAGGGGACGTGGAAGTGAACCCAGGCCCACGAACAACCTTAGACAGCATTGGTAATGACATTGCACGTTTGATTCAAGAGATGAAGGATATGAAATGTGAATTTAAAGAAGACATCAAAGAAGTAAAAGATGAAGTTATGAAAGTATCCGCAGTGAATGTCAATCTTTAAGCAAAGCCGTTAATAATATTGGAAATGACGTCGAAGATCTGAAATGCAACCAGGAGGTGCTACGACTGGACGTTACTGCTCTAGACACCCATATTAATGACATCGAAGCAAATCTTGAAGCCAGAATAAACAAAAGAAACAATGACACTGTTAAAATGAACTCGACAAGATGGATATATATACAAGAGAAAAATAACGTCATTTTTCTACGACATAGCAGAAAATGAAAAATGAATCTTACAGTGATAGAAAAGTCTTACTGTCGACACATTACGCAATACTGTACCCGACAGGGAATGGAACGTTCGTGATATAGATAAGTCATACAGACTTGGACGAAATTCCAGTGGACGTTGTAGACCGCTGCTCGTACGTTTTCTACATGGGGATGACAAACTAGCTATCATCAAAACAGAAGTCAGTTTAAAAGTGTTGGCATCGGCGTGTCCAACGACCTGACAGTGAGCCAGAGAAGTGCGCTGCAGGACCTGAAGGCCGAAAACAAGAGGTTACTACAAGAACGGTAAACTGTATGTGTCCAGCGTGCCGCCAGCCCGGCGCACTCGATCACGTGCTGCTCCCGTTACGTGTAACGGTAGACCCGCACGTACAACAGAAGCGACGTACGCCCGATTGTCAGTCAAGAACAGACCAGTTACATACCGAGCGAGGCAGGCAACGGAGAGTCGCCTGTCTTATAAGCAAACAAGCAAGGCCCAATCAGAATGCCTATCTTTTTGTGTTTGGAATATAGACGGTATTCAAAATAAACTTCATGATGAGGGACTTTATTAACTTTGTGAAAAGCCAGGACATTTTGGTATGATAGAAACATGGTCAACTATGAACACTGCTGATTTCCACCAGTATTTTCCAGATTTTGATGCTATGGTTTTGAAAGCCAAACGATCAGCAAGTGTTGGTCGTAAACTCCCTTTGTGTATACATGCATACTTTTATTGATACGGCCGAAAATAAAAAGACTTTGACTTGAAAAAAAAGTACTTATATTGGTCGTAACTCAGGTATCCTTTTATTGATACGCAACTAGGGTATACAGTGTATTTTATACACAACTGGGTATACATTTTGTTTAAAACGTGATCTATTTGCATTTGATAGAGATGTTTTATATTGCTGTGTTTATGTACCCCAGCAGGTTCTACTTTCTACGCAAAATGTGATGACAAAACGGAATAACCATATTAGAAAGTGACATTCTGGACGTCCTTCAGGACTGCACCTCCCAGCCAGTGGTTATACTTGGTGGCGATCTCAATGCTCGGACCGGAAATTTGCACGATTTTACTGATGATGATATGACAGGAGAGAATGAAGATCCGTTTGATATACCACGTGTGTCAGGAGACCATACAGTTAATCCATTTGGAAGAAGTTTGATTAACTTATGTATATCGTTGGACATCCACATGATGAACGGCAGGTGTGGCAGTGACTCCAGTACCGGTATGTGTACATACCTATGCCACAATGGATCTAGTCTCATAGACTATTGTCTGATATCTACATACCTGTTCTCGATATACAAGTCCTTCGAAGTTGTGTCAAGAGTCGAGTCGCAACACCAAGCAATTAAAGTGACATTACCGTCTGGTTTGCCAACGAACACTAACACAGCCAGGGCAGAAGATACACACAGTTACAGATATGTGTGGACTGAATGCTTACGTGAGCAATTTGAAGTAGCCCTTATGTCTCAAGATTTTTCTATTTGCTCTAGATAAAGCTACAGACCTAATTGACAAGAACATTAACCAATCTGTTGGTTTATTCACAGAAAATATGCTTGAACATGCATCTATGTTTAAGAAGAAAGTCAAACCTTTCTGTAAGAGGCTTAAGAACACTTGGTATGATAGAGAATGTCACCGTAACAAAGTTGAGGCCAGAAAAGCATTGCGAAATACAGGACTACGAAGATCCAGTCTCATTTCGATACATACAGAGTTTTGCGTAACAGATATAAGACCACTGTCAGAACCAAGCACAGAACTTTCCAACTTCAACAGACATCATTATTGGAAGAAACTCTATGCGATAGCAAAGCGTTTTGGAAGCAGGTCAAGAAAATGAATGGTACTGTGAGACAAGATTATCCCATTCCACCTCAGGAATGGTTTGACCATTCAAAGAACTTTTCTCAGCAGGTGATACCCAGGAAAGGACTACTGAAGGGATTCGTGATATAGACAGTAACCATGTTGATACTGCTGATGTCCCCATTACAGCTAAAGAAATCATGGAATCTGTGAATAAATTAAAGAGTGGAAAGTCATCTGGTCAAGATTATATAATACCAGAATTACTAAAATCATCACTCAAGTATATATTGCCTTACTTAGTAAAACTCTTCAACAAAATCCTTGATATAGGAGTTTTCCCCAACGGCTGGGGAAGTGGCATTATTGTTCCTATACATAAAAGCGGCTGTCTCAAAGACCCGAATAGCTACCGGGGAATTACCTTAAAACAGTGTGTTTGGAAAAGTATTCACATCTATCCTTAACAAGCACCTATCGACGTGGACTGAAATTATTCACAAGATATGTGAAGAACAAAGCAGGATTTCGTCAGGGCTACTCTACGACGGACAACATCTTCACACTAACTGCCTGCGTACAGAAATATCTCAGTAAAAGAAAAGGTCGCCTATATGTTGCTCGAATTGACTTTAGGAAAGCATTTGATTCTATCTATAGAACAAAACTGATGAGCGTACTTCGCAACATCAACCTGAGTGGGAAATTGCTGCACATTATTGAATCTATGTATTCACGCGTGTCAGCTTCTGTTAGATGTAGTGGAGGATCGTACACGCAAGTCTTTGATTGTCCAGTTGGTCTCAAACAAGGATGTGTTCTTAGTCCGGTCCTTTTCTCTCTGTTCATAAATGGACTCGCTGATATGATATTACATGAGTGCAAAGGCGGAATACAGCTATACCCAGATCTATACGAACTATTTCTACTGCTGTTTGCTGACGACGTAATCTAATGTCTGACAGGGTCAGCGGTCTCCAACAACAGCTCAACATCCTGTCTACATTCTGTGACACATGGGGGCCTGTCAGTTAACCCTACAGAAGACAAAGGTTGTCGTCTTTAGAAGAGGGAATCCTTAGACGTTGTGAAAAATGGTTTTACAACGGCAAAGAGATCGAGCCTGTGACAAGCTACAAATATCAAGGGATCATGCTAACACCATCCCTGTCTCTGCGCCAATCCGCCCTTCACCTTGCAACTAACGGCAAACGTTCCTTAGTGAACATCTTTACGTAAAATGTGGGCATATGGAAAGTTACCACTCAAGACCTATTTCAAAATATTCGACACCAAAATAAAGCCCATCCTGTTATACGGAAGTGAAATATGGGGGCACACACGAGTAGAGGCAATTGAGAGAGTTCAATATCTTGCTTGTAAACGCTACATTGGAACTGGTACAAACACACCAAATGCTATGGCCCTTGGAGAGTGTGGACGTTATCCTCTGTATGTGGATAGTGCCGTCAGATGCATCAAGTACTGGATCAGACTCCTTCATCTCCCGTCCAATCGACTACCACGCAAGGCATATGACATGTTGTATAATCTGGACAATGTAGGTCGACATACATGGTGTTCCGATGTTAGAACCCTACTACAAAATGTTGGAATGGGATATGCTTGGGCTTCAGAAGATGTTGGTGTTACGGAATATTTTGTTAAGGACTTTAAACAGCGTTTAAAGATATCAGTTCTCAACAGTGGCATGACGTTTTAACCAGCAGCTCAAGATATGATACATTTTCAACATACAAAACAACTCTTGATGCTGAAGAATATTTATTAGACTCTTCACCACGAACTTTTGCGCGCCAGTTTGCTCTTGCAAGAGTTGGACATACAAGTCTACAGATTGGCAGAGGCCGGATATCAAATATTCCCCGTGAGCAACGTATCTGCCCACACTGTGATCGATATGAAATCGAAGATCTTTATCATTTTACTTTGATATGCCCTTCCCTTGACACCATCAGAAAAGCTATTCTACCAAGTCATGTGATCAGGAACCCATCAGTACACATGTTCTCAAAACTGATGTCAACAACTTCACACTCTGTGCTTACAAAATTAATGGCATTCATTCATGTTGCTGCTTTAAGAAGCGAAAATGATTGTTTATAATATCACCCATATTAATATTATTGTTTTATGTATTTGGGCCTATGGCCACACATGCATTATGGAAATAAAACTACAAAACTACATCAGAAATGGACTTAACACCCTGTACCCATGTGCTGTGAGTTACAGAGACGATATATGTTACAAAATGGCCGCTTACCTTTTGCAACAAAAAAAGCTGCAGGGAGGCGTTTCATCACGATAGCGTTATACGACATATTGATCGAGTTGATCAGGACAATGTTAATGCATCACTCTGGCCCAACCAATCCCTGATTTGTCACCCATGGAACAGGTTAAGGATGAAATGGAGCGACGTGTACAACGTCATTCGAATCTCCAATGAAGCGGGAGGAACTTCGCCATATCCTTCCTCGGAATGATCTCCAGGATTTCCATTGATGTGGTGCAAGTGCTACGCCCGCATCAATGCACACGGTGGATACACTCACTACTGGTCGTGTGAACTTGCTTTATGGACCCCCTCTTGTGCTGTGTCCTATGTACGTATGCATGCTATAACAGTTTCTCAACGTCACCATACTTTGAAACATTTGTCGTTCCACACAATAACATTTCATTCGCGGCATGGAAGTTTAACACCTATTCTGTTTGCTGTTAGAACCGCCTCCGTGGTGTTCGCTCGTTCGATCCCCGGCCGCCTAATACCAAAAGACGTTAAAATATGGTACTTGTTGTTCCCTCCCTGCCTGTTGGTTTCTGCCGCGGGCTTATTTTTTCTCAAACCTCGGGGTCGGTTTTGATCTTTCACATCATATATATCCGTTGAGTAGGTTTTTCAGACTAAATAACTGGCTAATTACTGGAGTGAGTTAATATTTAATGTCGCATCGGTAATATTTCAGTCATTTCGTGACGAGGCTAATAACTGAAACACACTGTAGAAAAGTCAGTTCACCAGTCAGTGGATCCGTGCACTTTCGTATGTAGCGCCTAACTTCCCGGGGACTTTATCTAACTTATAGAATAGACTTTACGATAGAAGAACCACTAAGTTGTACTCTACCAGTATCACAGTCAGTCCCGTAGTAGGAGTCTACACATCCAGACACACAGGATGACCCCAGCTGACAATATCCTCCATCACAAACACCTGGACATGCTGTACAGTTACCTCCTGGACTGTCACATGGTATGTTGCAGCCAATGCCAGAATATCCTGACACACAACCATCAGTGCAGTTACCGCTACCATGTTCTGAGGGCCCACATTTGTTATTCCTACATTTCCTGCTGCAGGAGTTACATTGTCGATCATAATACCCAGTGTCACACTCAGTGAGGCAATGCCCCTGTCTCTCTGTCACAGTCTGAACAGTGATGGGTGTAACGGCATTGAACGGCTGAAAGTAATTGTGAAGATTTTATTTAATTGTTTCGTGAAATGTGAATATAGAGTTTATTCTTGAACAAAACCACAAGATACTTAACTATAGGAAATGGGTTACAAAGTCCGTACTATCTCAAACACCTCCATGTACAGGGTGGACGCTATTCCTCAGAAAGATCAGCAATACTTGCAAGACATTAACATACGGTATGGTTCTGTTAGACAACATACACAATCTGTCTACCTGTATGCTTACTAAGAATGCATAATAATATACTCACATCTGTAGTTGTGAAGATAAACAATACTGTTTAACTCAACAAACATACTGACGTCAAAAGTAGACACCAGGTGTTTCGGATTTCATAAGCCCAAACAAACCAAATATTTGAATAGTATTTTTGCAACTTGACTACACTGTTTATGACTTTGATGGCACAGTAGAAATACTTTTCTCAATAGTAACGTTGCTTTCTTAAAAATAATCCCAAATGCCCACGTGTGAATTTTTTATAGGTTGGTTTACAGTCCTCTATCAACAGCGCCACGAGGATGACGTAATCTCAGAGGTTTCATGAAAGTGAACAAGCTGGGAAAATAACTCAACATTAAACATGCACAACTATTTTCTGACAATAATATTTTTTAAATAAGCTACAAATGTTATCACTGGCAGGAATGATTTTTTCAAGTTCAAAATCACGTGACAGTAATTAATCTTTTTTGATTGGGTAGATGAAACCGCACACTGAAGATGATTTAACAACAACATTTGAACCTTCCCATCGCAGGGACTCCTCAGTGAAGGGAATAGATAGGAAAGTGTGGGGTTCGAACACGTGCCCCAACTTCCACCCACCCCACCCACCCGTCGGTAGACGATTGTACCAGCTAGTCAGTACACATTGTTTTAATAGGGAACATAATATTACTATATTTCTGATCTCCCATCTATTTGTCAATAGCTCTTTCATTGTTATTGAAATGTCTTGTTCCCAATTATCATGACTAAATTTATAGTATGAATGTTAACAAATGAAAATACAATATTAACAATGCAATAAATTGTTTACCTTCTGTAGCCATTACTAAGCATGCTGTCCACACTATCACTGAAGCAGTCATTCTGTTCACTGAAACAAAAATTAAGTCAAATTAATCAAACAGAACCAATTAAGTGACATTATTCAAAAAAACTTTACTGTTAATATCCAAAGGAAATATTGTGATTAAAATCACAACAAAACATAGAGGCAAAGAGGTCTTACAGTCTGTTTTGCAGTGAAAAACGTACCGATGAATTTCATTTTTAAACAAAAAGTAAATCAAATAAAGTGAAATTACGATTGCGATTCCTCATAAGTTTACTCCTTGCCAAATTAATATTTTAATCTGAGGATTTTATTCAACTTAGGATAAAAGTTGTTCAACAAACGATTACAGTTTAAAATCGCTATTATTGGTTTGTATTACAAGGGTTATACACATTAAATGAAACACCGGGAACAAGTAGGGTTGGTCTAAGTTAACGCTCATCAGGTACCGCAGGTGCATTTATTTCACTGTTCCAACTACTGTGCTAACCCACTTGTGGAATCTAGTGATCTCTTCACATTTACAAAATATGTATTGTGTGATTATGGAATCTACAAAATATGGTTTATTTATATTATAAGCAGGTTTCAAGATTCACAAAACCTGGACGGCCTGGTATGAAGGCTTGCACGCCAATGAACCTGTACAAAGTGAAAGTCAAAAGATAATTAATATATCAACTTTTACAACAGCAGGTACTTACGATATAATCGGTCTTCGATATGAAATCCTGGTGATACTGTATGGAGATGCGAGGGTTTGGAGCAAGAATCATCACATATGTCCGATAGGTCTACAACTAACACCTGTTACAATCAGAACACACTATACATCTATCACACTTCACAATTACATTAAACGGCCGCTCAAGGTCCTGTTGCTCTCAAATCAGGAAGATGAAAACTTCAACAGTCACGTGAAAAGAAGGACATATTTACATTTAGCATTTTTTACGAAACCACATGCTACATATTCTTAGCGTCATATTAAATTTTATTCGAAGAAACGATCTGCAAAATACGGAAGCGTAGTAGGGCCACGGTGAAAAATATTTTTGGTCTTACTATCTCCTACGTAGTACTTAATATCTCCTACGTAGGATTTAGTATCTCTAAGTGGGTATCTCCTACGTGGGACATAAGTATCTCCTACGTAGGACTTACTATCTCCTACGTGGGACTTAGTACCTCCTACGTGGGAGTTAGATCTTAGTATCTCCCTACGTAGGACATGAAGTATCTCCTACGTAGTAACTTAATATTTCCTGTAGGATCGATATACGTTTATATGGAGTAATCTGAAACGGTCGACTTAAAGCCCCCAGACACGCACACAATCTCCTGTTTCACTGTTTCAGTCACTGTAAGTGTCTACAGTCATTCGTTTCATTCACTATTAGAGTCTACAGTTATGTGTTTCATTTACTGTTGGAGTCTACTATCATAATGTTTCAATTTACTATTAGAGTCTACTGTTTCCTTCACTATTAGAGTCATGTGTTCAACTTATTGTTGCACATTAGTACTCTGTGTTGGACCGACTGTTATACTTTACTGCCTTGCGTTCAGTTTGCTCTACTATTACGCGTTGCAGTTAGTTCGTGTCTTGCTAGACTATAGGTGGCAATCTATGTGTACGTATCCCCTTATATTTATACAAATAACTATAATGACAATTCTTTGCTTTGAATTTCGTATTGTTTACGCCGCACTCAACACTTGTCCACCCCAGTCAAGTCAACCTGTAAACAATTACGAATATAACCGCAAACGAGCGTTGCATCCGATCCAACCCAGCCCCATCAAGGTAAGCAACAACTTGCGGAGGTCGTGTTATAACTCGAGTTTCAAATCACAACCTCACTTCCCTACCATCCCACCCACCTCGTGTGTGTGTGTGTGTGTGTGTATTGTGTGTGTGTGAATAGATGTATGTATGATAGATTAAGCATAACCATACCCAAACCCTCCATAACTACAATTAGAACAGGATCCACGTCACCCTAACGTATAATACACATTGTACAGTAACACTGCGTTAGTGTCATGAATATTCACTGACTCACATTTCGACTATCTAACGTCCTGCATAGCCAAACATTTCTCAACTTAATAACCATCCTTAAAAGGATATATTAAGTCCTACGTAGCAGATACTAAGTCCTACGTAAGAGATAGTAAGTCAGTCACACGTAGGAGATATTAAGTCCTACGTAGGAGATACTAAGTCCTACGTAGGAGATAGTAAAATCCTACGTAGGAGATACTAAGTCCTACGTAGGGAGATACTAAGTCCTACGTAGGAGATACTAGAATCCCTACGTAGGAGATACTAAGTCACACGTAGGAGATATTAAGTCCTACGTAGGAGATACTAAGTCCTACGTAGCAGATACTAGAGTCCTACGTAGGAGATATTAAGTCCTACGTAGGCGATGATAGAAAGTCCTACGTAGGAGATACTAAGTCCTACGTAGGAGATACCTAAGTCCTACGTAGGAGATATTAAGTCCTACGTGGGAGATAGTAGAGTCTACGTAGGAGATAGTAAGTCCTACGTAGGTGATAATAAGAGATCCTACGTGGGAGATAGTAAGTCCTACGTAGGAGATACCTAAATCCTACGTAGGAGATACTAAAGTGCTACGTAGGAGATATTAGAATCCCTACGTAAGGAGATAGTGACCCCAAAAAATATTTTCACCGTGGCCCTATTACGTTTCCGTAGCAAAACATGCTTTATCAGTTAACAATATTTTAAAATAGGTTTCTTTCTACCATCTTAATGCCAAATATTTCTGCGAATATATAGCCGAGTGAGATTGAAACCATCAATCACACGTCAACTGAAGGAAGGGCAGTGGTGTTGACAGTTAACCTTATAAAGTGGCATTTAACTTCCAAAATGCATTTGGGTTGTCGTTTTCGTTTGAGGATGTACTGGTTTGTCAGGGTGTCAAGGTGTACTGGGTTTGTCGGGGAGGAAGTCGGAAAAGGGGTTGTCACTGTATCTAGAGACACAGGGACGTAGGAGGAGAGATCGGGAAAAGTGTTGTCCGCTGTATCTAGGGAACAGGGTTTGTTACTGCATCTAGGGGCACAGGGTTGCCACTGTATCTAAGAGCAAGAGGTTGTCACTGTATTTATGGGCACAGGGTTGTCGGTGTATCTAGGAACCTGGGGTGAGTCAATGTATCTAGGGGCACAGGGTTGTCACTGTATCTAGGAACACAGGGTTGTCAATACTGTATCTAGGAACACAGGGTTGTCAACTGTTTCTAGGGTACTGGGTTGTCACTGTATCTAGGGGCACAGAGTTGTCACTGTTTCTAGGGGTACCTGGGTTGTTACTGTATCTAGGGGCACAGGTTTGTCACTGTATCTAACACAAGGTTGTCACTGTATCTAGAAGCACACGGTTGTCACTGTATCTAGGAACACAGGGTTGTCACTGTATCTAGGAGGCACATTGTTGTTATTGTATCTTAGGAACACCAGGTTGTCAATGTATCTAGGGGGGCACAGAGTTGTCCAAGTAGTTAGGAACATAGGGTTTGTCAGTTGTGCATCTAGGGGCACCGGAGTTGTCACTGTATCCTAGGGGCACAGGGTTGTCACTGTATCTAGGAAACACAGGGTTATGTCACTGTATCTAGGGGGCACAATGTTGTCATTGTATCTAGGAACACAAAGCTTGTCACTGCATCTAGAAATTTGAGGGTTGTCCAAGATATTTAGGAACATAGGGTTTGTCACTGTATCTAGAAGCACACAGGGTTGTCCAAGTATTTAGGAACATAGGGTTTGTCGGTGTATCTAGGAAAACAGGGGTTGTCCAAGTATTTAAAGAACATTGGGTTTGGGTCACCGTATCCAGGGGCACATTGTTGTCACTGTATCTAGGAACCTGGGGTTGTCATCGTATCTAGAGGGCACAATGTTTGTCATTGTATCTAGGAACACAAAGCTTATCACTGTATCTAGGGACACAGGGGTTGTCCAAGTATTTAGAACATATTAGGGTTTGTCACTGTATCTAGAAGCACACAGGGTTGTCCAAGTATTTAGGAACATAGGGTTTGTCGGTGTATCTAGGAACACAGGGGTTGTCCAAGTATTTAGGAACATTGGGTTTGTCACTGTATCTAGGAGGGCACATTGTTGTCACTGTATCTAGGGCACAGGGTTGTCACCGTATCTAGGAACATAGGGTTGTCACAGTGCACCTAAGGGGACATGACCTGGTTGACATCGTGTCATCGGTCTTATTGCCCCTTATCGATGCTCATCACTGTAATGTAGGGGCACATCGTCACCGTCTCCCTAGAGCACAGGTTGTCACTGTATGTAGGGGCACATGGTCACCGTCTATAAGGCACAGGATGTCAGAAATTTGTATGAATGGGCACTGGGTCACCAGCGTCTACAAAGGCACAGAGTTGTCACTGTATGTAGGGCTTTTGGGATCACCTGGGTCTTTAGGGCCTTTATGTTTGTCACTGTATGTGGTGGGGCACAGGATCACCGTCTTTAGGGCAATATGTTTGTCACTGTATGTAGGGCACAGGATCAGCGTCTTTAGGGCACATGTTTGTCACTGTATGTAGGGCACAGGCACACGATCCATAGGGGCACATGGTTGCTACTGTATCTAGGGCACATGGTTGTCTCTTTGTATGAATGGGCACATATGGATGTCACTGTATGTAGGGGGCACATGGTTGCTACTGTATCTACAGGCACATGGCTGTCACTGCATGTACGGGCACAGGGATGTCTTTGTAAGTAGGGGCACATGGTTGTTGTACTGTATCTACGGGCATATGGTTGTCCACCGTACACCGTACGGGCACCAGGGATGTCACTGTAAAGTAGGGGAACATGGATTGGTTGTTACTGTATCTAGGGGCACAGGGTTGCCACTGTATCTATGGACAATATGGTCACCGCATAATGGGGCATGGTGTATTGTCACTGTATGTAGGGCACTGGGTCCCCGGTCTATAAGGGCACATGGTTGTTACCGTATCTAGCCACGGGGTTGTCACTTTGTATCTAGAAACACACAGTTGTCCACTGTATCTAGGAACACAGGGTTGCCTCATTGTATCTAGGGAACTGGGGTTGTCACTGTATCTAGGAACATAGGGTTCTCACTGTATCTAGGGGGCACAAGCGGGTCGTCACTGTATCTATAGGTGCATAGGGTTGTCAAGAGTACCTAAGGGCACATGGTCACTTTGTCTATAGGGCTGCCCGTTAAGGTCAGGTTGGAAAAACCTTCAGTAACCCATGTTTGTCGTAAGGAGGCTATAAACAGGGTCAGGGGATGGTCAAGCTCGCTGGTTGACACGTGTCATCGGTTCTCCATTGCGCAGATCGATGCCTCATGCTGTTGATCACTTTGTATGTATGGTCACCGTCTCTAGGACACATGGATTTGTCACTGTATGTAGGGGCGCAAGGTCACCGGCTATAGGGCACAGGGTTGTCACTGTCTGCAGGGGGCACATGGTCACAAATCTCTAGGGCACAGGTAGTCATTGTATGAATGGGCACAGGGTCACCGTCTCTAGAGGCACAGGTTGTCACTGTATGTAGGGGCATTGTCACCGTCTTTAGGGCGCTGGGGTTGTCACTGTATGTAGGGGCACAGGGTCACCGTCTATAGGGCACACATGATTGTCACTGTATGTAGGGACACAGGGTCACTCATCTATAGGGCACTGGGGTTGTCTCTGTATGTATGCCCAGCGGCACAGGGTCACCGTCTATAGGGCATATGGTTGTAACTGTATGTGAGAGACACAGGTACGAACAGTCCTATCAGGGGCACAGGGTTGCTACTGCGTATGTAAGGCATAAGTTGTCACTGTATGTATGGAGCAATGGGGATGTCACTGTATGTATGGGTACATGGTCAACGTGTATAGGGCACTGGGTTGTCATCACTGTCTATATGGGCACATAGTTGGTTACTGTATCTAGGGGCACGCGTGGGGTTGCCGCCAGATTTATCAGATTGTCCTCCTTGCCCGTTGGTATTGAAGACTGCTGCTTTTAGAAGGTGTGGGCAGTCCTTAGAAATTATGTATATTTATTTATTTTGCCAAACATGCAATTTAACACATGAGGAACTGTTAACAGGTCATTGGCTCCCTCCCTCTGCAAGCATTCCTGCGGTCTGCTGTTTATTTTGTTGACAGTTACATAGACAGATTCCTTTAATACAAATGCATAAAATCGGTGATTAACAACGTGATAAGGTTGTCTGACAAAACATCCACCTTGCACAGTTTGAGATCGATTGGGTCATTGGATGAAGAGATATTTACAAAAACGGGTCCACATGCATTTCGTAGCAAACCATGGAGTCGTTTCAACCTGCAACTGCTCCTTGAACGGAACGCCTCCCATTGATACTGGCGATTCCGTGAAAATGGTAGAGTCAACCCGCAGGGGTAGAATGTACCTGGAAATCGACTACCAGAGCAGAAAGGCGAAATCGATACATATTGTACATAAACATTTTGCTAATGAATATGCATGATGTCTGAGTTAGTTTATGTTTTAGGTAGGAGTAACATTCGATAAAGTACGTCAATCTGTGAATGTGTGAACTGGACTGTCACCCCACATACAATAAGCTCGCCCACGTTGTAATTTTGTAGAATACGCTCGGCTCCGGTAACTGCAGATATGGCTGATCACGATATGTGGAGAAAAGAGTGCACGGTTTTGATCGAGTGTCACAACCCAGGGTTTGAAGTAAATTACCATGTGCAGAGTTAAGGGAAGTAATGTTAGGATAGAATTGTGTGCAAGGTTGTGCAGTCAGATAGAAGATTGTGTAAACCTGTGACCCCTAGTAGCGCGTGGGCAGTTCTATTTATAGCTTAGCATGCTGGGAGATAATTGGGAAAGTACTTCTGTACACACACAGCCCAATCGGAAAATGTCATCGTAACCCAGCTGAATGAATAGATGCTCGTGATGATGATCACTGAATTGTCTGGTCCAGACTCGACTCTTTACAGACCACTGCACACAACTGTAATACTTAAGTGAGCGTTAAACTACAAACAAACACAACTATCAATTGTTGTTCTTCCGTTCCTGGATTTAAACATTTATTCCATTACACGTAAAAGGTCCGGGTTAGGAATTGTTTTCAGCAACTCCATGCCTGGCATGAGAGGCGACTAGCGTTGGCTTGGTAAACACATGGCATCATATCGCAATTGAGTAGATCAGAAGCTCATACTGTTGATCACTGGATTGTTTGGTCCAGACTATATTACAGAGCGCCGCCATGTAGTTGGAATATTGCTGGAGTGCGGCGTTAAACAACAAACACATCAAGCATCGCTACCGGGAACATGCGAGTAAGCACGCCGACTAGAAACCAATAAAATTAAACAGGACAGGAACGAAGTGGATGAGGAGGAGCTTATGCATAAACACAAGGAAAGTACGTGATACCCCGTCGTAAGGAGTTCACCTATAGTGCATGCAGAGTGGTGAACAACAATGGCGTCAGTTCACACCAAGAAGGAAGCTAATCAGTATCAGCTGAAACTAAACCTGAGATATGATGTGGGGCTGAGCGGGTTACAACTTCCTTCTTGGTGAGTGGCTTTAGTATGCTCCCCTACACATTGCTATACATCGTAGTGAGTCAGTGAGTGGTGGTTTATTCCCGCACTCAGCTTAATATTCCCAGCGATATGGCTGCAGTCTGTAAATAATCGAGCCTGGACCAGACAATCCAGTGATCAACAGCGTGAGTATCGATCTGCGCAATGGGGAACCGATGAGCATTTTATCAACCAAAGTCAGCGAGCCTGACCTCCCCGATCCCTTTAGTCGTCTCTTACGACAAGCATGGGTTACTGAAGATCAATTTGAACTTGGACCTTCACGGGTTATACATTGTAATAGAGTGAGTGGGTGAGTTAAGGTTTTAAGTCACATCGGCAATATTTCAGCAATATCGTGACTAAAAACAATTATAATTTCACAACAAATATAAGTAAATCATCAAAACCTATCGGCGACAGAAAAACAATAAGAATATCACGGCTTCGCGTTGGAACTGGCATGTAAATCTAAACAGTGAATTACAGAAGGCGATGCAATATAAAACATTAATTACAAGAAGACGATACAATATAAAACTAGCAATAAATCTATAGCATTAATTACAGAAGACGATAGCAATAAGAGAATAGCGCGTACCATCTAAAACATTAATTACAGAGGACGATGCAATATTAAACTAGCATGTAAATCTAAAACATTAATTACAGAGACTGATACAATATAAAAGCTAGCATAAACAAGGCTTGCATTAATTATTGAAGACGATACAATATATGAAACTGGCATAACGCAAACACATTAATTACAGCGAGATGATACAATATAGTGAACTAGCATGCAAATCCAAAACACAATTACAGAGACGATGCAATATAAGAGCATTAATTGCAGAAGACGATACAATATAAAACTAGCATCGTATCTAAAAGTTAATTACAGAAGACGATACAGTATAAAACTAGGCATATAAATCTAAAACATTAATTTACAGGAAGACGATACAATATAAAACATTAATTACAGAGATGATACAATATGAAAGCTAGCACGTAAATCTAAAACATTAATTACAGAGACGGTACAATATAAAACTAGCATGTAAATCTATAACATTAATCAAGCAAAGACAATACAATATAAAACTAACGCGTAAATCTAAAACATTAATTACAGAAGACGATACAATATAAAACATTAATTACAAAAAGACAATACAATATAAAACTGGCACGTAAATCTAAAGACATTGTAATTACAGAAGACGAAACAATATAAAAGAAATAGCAGGTATATCTAAAACATTAATTACAGAAGACGGATCTACAATATAAAACTAGCATGCAAATCCTAAAACATTAATTACAGAAGACGATACAATATAAAACCATTAATTACAGAAGACGATACAATATAAAACTAGCATGCAAAATCTAAAACATTAATTACAAGAAGACGATACAATATAAAACATTAATTACAGAAGACGATACAATATAAAACTAGCATGTAAATCTATAACATTAATTACAAAAGACGATACAATATAAAACTAGCACGTAAACCTATAACATTAATTACAGAAGACGATACAATATAAAACTAGCATGTAAAACAATATAAAACAGTAATTACAGAAGACGATACAATATAAAAATAGCAGGTATATCTAAAACATTAATTACAGAAGACGATACAATATAAATACAGGCTACAGATCGCGAACAACTGAAGGTATATGACCATACTAGGAACCATGGGGACTTACAGATATATTTGCTTCCTGCATGGACCCTAGCTGGATCTACACCATCCCTTCAGCTGTTAGCAACTTTAGATAATCTAGCCATCAGTTAAAGTAACATGTGTGCTACCATTACAAATTAAATTTAAATTCACTTTGAATGTTTTGGAATCTATGCAGTAGAGCATCACAGGTAAGGGGATAGAGCTTGCCAGCATCAAACATAAATGTTTATCATTCAAAACTTTGTTCCACTGGAGATCGATATTGCTTATGTGAGATTTTGTACAATGCCCTGACAATGATATGACGTCATGAACTTGGTGAAGGCACAGTGCTATGACATCGCTGCACAGCACGTCTAATGGCAGAACCGTGTTCAGAGATATAGATTTTTCATTTAAAACTAATGAAGTGTGATTTTTGATGCTAAATAGAATCTCACCCTCGTGTCTTCTGATATCAAATATCGTTGATAAAAGTAAAAGCCTCGGATCTATGTAACTTTATCAACTCGTGTTGATATATTTGATATCAAAAGACGCTCGGGTGAGATTCTCTATATACTTTCGTTTTCTTTTGCACTTTTCTGATGCAACACTGACACGTTTTTCGGTGGGTCAACTGTCCCCCGCCACAACACGGAACGGGGGACTATGTGTTCAGCAGCATCCGTCCGTCCGTCCGTCGCGATTCTTGTTAACGAGATATCTCATGAACTGTTGTACCCAATGTCTTCACATTTTGTGACAACCTACATTGGGGGATTAACCAGGCACCAGTCCAGTGTGGTGACCTTGACCTTATTTTCAAGGTCACGACACACTTTGACCACTTTTCAAACGTATGTAAACGCGATAGCTAATAACACCACAGCACCAAAAACCGGATAGTAAACCATTGAAATATACGTAAATACAGTAGGAAATACATGCCATGACCGGGTTTACGTATGTTTTCGGATATTTCCGAACTTCGGGCATATATTTCATATGGATCTATACATTTGAAACATATGCTCATCGTACATTTTCGTATGCACAAGCACCTCGTTCATGTATGCCCTGACCGGATTGTCGGGGATTTCCAAATATGAAATGCAAAACAGATACCCCGGTAAATACATGATCATACAGTATTTCCAATGCATTCCTTTGAATTTCAGTGGGTGCTGAAATTTCCGATCTCGTTCTAAGTTTACTCGGGTTGGAAACATGTGAATTTACTTAGGTGGGGAAACACAAGTAAATTTTCAAATTTGCAAATGTTTACACACCTTAGGTATTTATGTATCATACCGGATTTCAGGGGTATGTATATGAACGGTTCATACACCATCATGTTACCTGTATTCAAGCAAGATGATCAAATTTTTCCATCATGTGAATTACTTGGATCATGTAATTTCACTTTCACACATTTTAGTACGTTTGAAATCAACGTTCACATGACCTCAATATTCTTATCACCAAAGAGCCTGACAAAGAAAGCGGTATTACGCAAGCTAACACGCCTTATTAAGCTGCACTCGCTCTTGCTACCAGTATCAGTTACGCCTTATCTGTGGTGTTGGCAAATCTTGTGAGGTGCATGTTTCGAGGGATTGAAAGGTTCAGTGGTGAACAAAGGGGCGACGTTGCCCCTTTGTCCTAACAAGTGTTCTAGCTGCCCCAAAGAATAGCACTTTGTCTCTTGGAGCACAGTCAAATATGCTACACGAACCAACTCGTAATTTCTTAAGTCTGTTCAGCTCGCGCATCCCTACTGTACAATAATTGTGGCGGTACATAATTGGAATATTATCGCACTTGCTGTAATAAACGCCATACATAAACTTTAAAGTTTGTTTCACTAACGCAAAAGTATACAATAAGAAACAATGCCATATCAAATTATATATTCTGTGAGACATGAAATGAAAAATTGTTTTTATCGAGTAGCGATTATGACCGGATAGCACAGGCGGGTGCGTTCTCTGAGTATATCATAAACATGTTGGATCTCCGTGCTTTTTGGGAAATTCGTCTATATTGTCCTGTTTAAATTGACGACCCATAACTCAGATTGCGAGTAAATATCACGTAATTAATTGTGATGTCGCATTGCTGTAAATTTCCCTGTCGAAGAAGTCATTCTCACAAGATGTATATTCCCTTGTTTGGAGAAGATCTATGGCTATTACGCCCCAGTGTTGCTAAACATCTTACAGGCCTTTAGTCTGACACAGACGCGGAGTGAGTGAGTGAGTTGAGTTTTACGCCGCACTCAGCAATATTCCAGCTATATGGCGGCGGTCTGTAAATAATCGAGTCTGGACCAGACAATCCAGTGATCACCATCATGAGCATCGATCTGCGCAATTGGGAACCGATGACATATGTCAACCAAGTCAGCGAGCCTGACCACCCGATCCCATTAGTCGCCTTTTACGACAAGCATCGTCGCCTTTTATAGGAAGCATCGGTTGCTGAAGGGCTATTCTACCCCGGACCTTCACGGGTCCGCAGACGCGGACATCGCATCTTCAGGTTCTGATCTGACAGGGGCTGAAAATATCATTCCGACATGAATACAATATCTCAGTGTTTTCCTAAGTAAGTGGAGATCTTTCTACAACATTGGAAATAACTCTATCGTTGTCCTTCTGATATTCCCCAGGCGAAGCTCTACCCATTTAGGGGTACAATGTATAAGATTACAGAATTGTAGGAATAGTCTTAAGACTTTTCTACTTTGATCAAGATTCTTCGAACTTGTAACAGTCGTTTGAGAAGATCAAAAGAGAAAAGGGTAGTGCGCGATGTATATGACGGACGTATATGGAGAACGTTCGAAGAACTTAATAAATACAATAATAGAAATACCAGTTATGTTTAAAACGCACCTTCAATCTGATAGCCAGAGGGATTATTGTGAAAGATCGCAGTATGTATCATCATAAACGGGCCAAGATAAAAGTACATGTCATTCATCTCCACATTATATCCCTTTTATAGACACGGGACATCGTTGTTACAGGTAGGACAAACACTTTATTCTAAAGTATCTGCCGGTTACACTCTACATACATGTGTTCAGATTATCGAGAAAACTAGCGACGAAGGTTCTCCTCCATCACACCAGAGACCACATAATCTATCATATGGCCTTTGATCACATATATAATTGTATAGATACCCAGTGTTTATTGATAGCGATGAAGCAACTTATCAAAATTTACAGCCGACAGTATCATCTGCATTACTCTCTTACATAAGGTGAAATATCACAGGGTTGTCATGGTAACGATAATTTGGAATACTATTTATTCTGTTGTTCTTTAATCTGTGATTAGAATTTAAATCAGTTTTGACGTGAGCATGTTAAGACAAGAGAAGCTGTAAAACGAAATGTATTGTGATCGAACCTATAGGCCTTTGTGAAAGCGAGTTTCAAGTCACCTTCATAAAAACCTGTTTCATGATAAGAGTATCCTGCTAATCCGTGGCACGATTCCGACCATATCGTGGGCATGTGTTTGTGAATCATAATCAAATAGTGATGTTACAAGCAGTCCATGCCATCGTCAACAACACAATACAAACAGGGGCGTAGCTACCATCATATAAAACAGCTCGAGCATTCACATGATCTTTGCTAAAATATTTTACAGTAAATTACAGTAAACAGGTTATTCTTCATATCATAGCTTTCAGTGATGATTGTTTTTCCATCGACATGTATGAGGATGTTTTGTTACAGTCATGATTATATGTGAATCATCATCACTGAAATGCAGTTGTTTATTTATCATTTGTTTATCAATTATTTTAGAAAAACACCAAAATACTCGATGTATGGTATTGTATGAATGCAGCTGACATGTATAAAATGTGTCCAAACATATTTGTATATGAGGAAATCAGCCGCGAATTTCCATGGTGGTAAGACTTCCGTCCGTAACCCCCAAACCTCCCTCACCTTAAATTTCAACGATGAGGGAAAACTTTTCTTTTAGTGGCATTTTATGTATCTTTCAGTATGTTCAGATTAAAACTAAACACGTTAAAACCCATCCTTATCGGATGAGGGAATATATATATTCAGGTGATATGATTTGACTAGAATGAAATTTAAGGGGGATACAGGCGGAAATCTTTCCACCATATTTTGAAACTATTGAAATCAGCAAACGTCAAACGATAACTCTTCAGGTCTCGCAAAAATGAAAGTTGGACAAAGCCCCTCAATACCACCTAAATATAAGGCTTTGCAGCTCATATTGCTTACGAAAACATGGCTTGCTCTGCCGTGCCTACAAGCAAACGCACAAAATTGCAATACGGGCCTCTAACCACTGATTCTCCGTGACCTGGATACACATGTGGTTGAGCGTGTGTTAAGGACGTCGTCTGTCATACAGACCCTGGAAACAAAATATATCCAAGCCCACACGCAAGTCTAAAAAATGTGGCAAGTCTAGATTTTCACAGCTTCGGGGAGAAAGTCTCAGGGCTCCTTTTTCCTTATATAATATTCTTTTTTTTTACTATCAACTTTTTTTCTGTAAAAATATGTTCATATCAGAGACTAGTTGTTAATCTAGTTCTGATGGGTAGAAGATAAAAACAAAATGGATACTAGATGCCGTTACATTTTTTTAATTATATATAAACATTCGTCCTTGTCTCGGGATAAATGTATATATTTTCCACCAAATGTACATTCGGAGGATATCGAAATCTAGGTTAAGCTAGTTGAATCATATTTACAATTAAAGACCCAAACAATGGTGTGTTGTCCACATTTTTTTTCCTTAGTCACAGAACGATATTTTCTCCCCTTCCGTCTCTAGGAAAACTCACTGCAGGGTTCGGGTTATTGAGAGCCATACCGAACACCCACAGCTGGCAGGACCAACATCTCCAGTAACATTTGCATCTGCCAACGCTTAATTCTGCAAGTGGTGAGGCAATAAGCTAAGGAGGCTGGGGTCCCTGTATCTTGTTTGTGAAATATCTGTGATGCCTTATATGAAGTCTATCATCTAAGCAAGTCTAGCTATGTATGGCGTTAAGTCACTGCTTTAAGAAAAGCTCCTTTAGAATTTTATCTGGTCAATAATAGTATTTCCATCATATCGGAAAATACATAGACTAACGCTTAGTGTCTGAATATATATAATTTTGATAGTAACAAACAAGCCCATTTAAATTGAGCCCCAGGGAGACACGAGATTCAGTCCGGCTAGCCATGGCTGCAGTTAGCTATAGATATGTTTACTTTGTAACCTGACCCCAAAGTGAGTTAGGGTTCTTGCAGATGTTAACAGACCCTGGACCTGAGGAGATCTAGACTTGCTTCATTTAAGGCTTTAGCATTGCACAGAGGGGCTTGGCAGTAGGGGGAAATAATGTGGTTCAGGGACTGTGAGACAGACTAAACAGTAAGGAAAATAATGTGGTTCAGGGACTGTAGGACAGACTATAAAATGCATGGCAACCTACACTTCATTGTGCCTATCACTTTAAAACACAAGGGTTATTTCCTTTGGGTTAACTGACGGGCTTTCGGTGTCAAATTACTTGATAATGATTACTTTGATATGGCCACGAAAGGCTAATTGAAGAGGATAATATCAATCACTACACGTGCACTGCTATAGTCAATTTGTCCCCAACAGATGGAAACAAAATAGGTCTAATATGAAAATTATGAGCTAATTGCAATCTCTACAATTTTCTTTAGTCTACCCAAGAGGTGGAAACAAAATATGTCTACAGTATATTCCGTCAGGTAACTGAAATTTGAGAAAACGTCCGTATGGAATAATACCTGTATTCCGAATCAAAAGAGGTCACACAAAGTATGTGCATGTTCACACATTTACAAAAGTAATTTACACCGGGAATCATTAATACATTGTAATCATCTTTTATGAAAGTATAGATAATGAAATTTGTTCAGTTATGATCAGTCGGATAACTCATACAAATGAGCACTAAAATTAGGGACCTACCGGTTCATGTCTGTGTGAACACATTCGTCTAGATCTGTGTTTATTGTAATTAGCAGTGTCTCCTAGTATAGCATATGTAAGAAGTGTACCTAAGGTCAGTTATTTAAACTGTTATGTAATTTCCATTACAAAAGTATAAATGATATTACCTATTGGTCAGAAAGACTTATCAATTACCCCAACACCGACCACCGCCACCACCCACCCTAGGCCTAACCCATGCCACACCCTCTCCCTCGCACACACACACACACACTCCCCTAACATACATATCGCTCTGGCCCATAGACCCGATATTTGAACCTTTTAAACAGACACCATGTGTATGTCAAGAAAAGACACGTACGTTATTAGTGGTGCTCAGTCATGGGTATCACTTCACCATGTGTTACTAATTATCTCAGTACATTATGGCGTGGTCGGACGCGGTAACGAACCCTGTGTGACAGTTACATTACAGCACCATTGAAAGACATGTTAAAGTAGTGCTAATCTTGTAACACTATACTTACTCATTTCCAACCATTAACGCATGTACAAAATATATGACAAACCTAACCCTGGTCATACGAGATTTCAAGGGTATTGAAATGTATGTCCTACAATCACAGCATTTACATATGTTACACATGCTAGGAAACACATGGAAACAATGGCCAGATTTACACACCTGTGAAATACATGTAAATGCAGAGTCGAATGTTCGTTTATTTTAACACCCTTTTAAACGTGTGTAAATCTGACGGCCAGATGATACGTAGATTTCAAACGTTGTTCATATGGCCGCCGGATGAAACGAGAATTTCCTGACGTTAGTAAATTTGGGTAATACAGTCATTTTGTGTGGTGCACGTTGCACTAATGTCTTCAATTATGTCGACAGCCTACATTGAGTGATTAAGCAGAACCAGTCATTCCAGGCATCTTGTATGTGATAAACGCAATAAAAAGAAGTAAATATGTTATAAATATTTCATTCTTCTTTAGCAGCGGGAGACATTGTCATATTAGTGGCAAACACTTGTTTGTGATAAAGACTCCGTATTGCGCTAAAACTAAGTCCAAATTCCGTATAGGCCCTCGTAAAATTGCCTGCAAAGCCTTAATAAAGTAGTTCGTGCTTCAGTGGGAGATAAGAAGTTAAACACTCTTGAAAACCCTTTCCAGACGTGTGGATTTTTCTGCACAGCTGTTAAGCGTCTGTACAACTGTAAACACTATGATCGGTATGACACAGGACGGGCTTTATTGACTTTCACTGTGATTGGTGTGATTTTAGGTTACCTGATCGCTGTATAGCCCGTGACTACCTTTGTCCAATATCGCGTTGCCTCATAGCGCTGTACAGTCACAAAGTGGGGCACGGTTGAGGTCTTGAAGGCTTACACACCGCTGCATGGAAATACTTGCGTGCCTATCTTCTGGAAGGCTCTTTGCTTGCATATGAGGACTAACACTTCCAATGTAGACTGATGTGATTCGAGGTAATTAATTTTTCTACAATAGTTTTGGTCGTAGCAATACGTGAGCCACTAATCATAGTTGTAGTCCATATTCTAAGCCTGCCTGGGGTCTGTAACATGTAATATGTGCTACATGAACCTCGTGTATGTATGTTTTTGATAATGCAGCAAGAGTTGTATACTCCCCAAGGGAGTTGAGATTGATAATAAGATGTGCCGGTGATATTGACATCCTATGATCGAGGGAGAAAATACCAGTGCCTT
Source organism: Haliotis rubra (assembly GCF_003918875.1). Classification (NCBI taxonomy): domain Eukaryota; kingdom Metazoa; phylum Mollusca; class Gastropoda; order Lepetellida; family Haliotidae; genus Haliotis; species Haliotis rubra. Next base: position 40,864 of record NW_025766411.1, read on the forward strand.
GAGCATGCACTAGTGCGTAGATATGTGCACTATATAAATATCCTATAATAATAATAATAATAAGATAATTCCATGGATGTCAACTTCTCTACTATGAGGAACACAAAGTTTCGGGGTATATACTTACTCTCCTTCATCAGATGAATGAGGTCTATGAGGCATTTTGTTATTCTTACATGTACATTTATATGCCTCTCGGCCTCACCTGTCCGTTTGATAAACAGGTTGTGAATTGTCTGTCTACTGTATCTCATGGCGCGTGCATGAGCCACATTGGACTGGTCAGCCTTCAGCATGCAAAATGCACGTTCACATTCAACATTTGTAAAGCGTGACATGAGAATTGTTTATATCTCGATATTTGTTGACGAGTATTTTTTCTAATCACCAGCAAACGGTTGGTAGTTAGGCAAATGCTATTATGGTCACGAGATCCCGCACACGTGCATGGTGGCGTTTTCCCTAAAAAGAGAGTGATGCGTGCATCCGGTGTAGTTCACCATAGCTGATAGGATGGATGCATCAGGTCCGACCTAGCCAGTATCGCATTCGCCCACCTTTTACTATATAATTGACTACTCAAAATGAGCAGTATAGTATAATGTTCAGTATAATAAGCATGTACATTTTGTGCACTGTAGTCGTCACGCAGTCATGGAAATGTCATGCCATCTGTAGTGTGCCTTACGTTGACATTCGACATGACGTTGGTGAGGGGCACCTCAAATATATGCCAACGCCTGTTGAGAAGACGAGAAGATCCGGGTTAGAATTGATCTTCAGTAACCCATCATTGTTGTAGAGACGACTAACGGGATCGGGTGGTCAGGCTCGCTGACTTGGATTTACCCATGTCATTGTATCCAATTGCGTAATTCGATGCATATGGTGTTGATCACAGGATCGTGTGATCCTGACGCCAGTGATTTACAGACCACTGCCATAGAACTGGAACATTTCCGAGTGCGGCGTTGAACAACAAACCAATCAACCTGTCAAGAAAGTCCACATTCACTGTAGACCTTATAGAACATAACGTGATATCCTCAGCAAGTGCAGCAAAGATATTTAAAGATTAGTGGTCGGTGCCTTTAACGCCGGCAGTCTGGCGAAAACGAACAACGACTTGATTGGAGGTTTGGGTCCGTTGGCGAAAGCAATACGGCAAAAA
>NW_025766412.1:0-42013 GCF_003918875.1 Haliotis rubra
TAACGTTATGACAGTGGAACAGGGGTGTCATTTGGCGAATTAGGATCAAGCAGATTCCGTTTTATTTACAAAACAATCACTCTGGCAGAAATTCTGTCGTCACTTGACTGCATCGACCTTGGGGTCTACATTATCGTCGACTGTGTGAATACGGGCGTTGTCGTCGTCAAGTGCCATGCAGGACAGGCTACCCCTTTTAGATCAGTAGTCGTGCAGGGGATCAATTGGGACATATCTATACCTGCAGCGTTTGTGTGCAGTCAGGTAGCTCGAGGTGCAGGAGTTGAGGGTGGATACATGGCTCATACCAAGGAAGCTGAAGGTGTAGAAATACGGGTGGAGTGTATGGTTAAAAGCAGAAGGATGTGTGTGACATATAGTAGACTAACGTTTAGTTTCTGATTATATTCTTTTTAAAAAAGTAGGGGATCCTGAACTTTTTTAATTTGCAACGAAATATACAGGGTATAGGGTGTGACATACGAGGTGTAGGTACGGGATGTGACGTAAGAGAGGGGGGGTGTGACGTACGGAGTGTGAGGTATGAGAGATGCAAGGTACTAGATGTAAGGTACAGGATCTGAGGTAATGGGCGTGAGGTACACAGCTTTCGAGGTACAGGGGTGTGACATAGAGTGTGAGGTATAAGATGTGACATTACTACATGTGAGGTACAGGAGGTGTGGTACAGGATGTGAGGTACGTTTTGTGAGGTACTGAGTGAGGTACAGGGTGTGAGGTACAGGATGTGAACATGGGATTTACTATGTCTTTCCTCATGCGTAATTCCCAGCAGGATACACACTATCACTTTGGTCAAGATAGTTGTATACAATGTCAGCCAATTTTGTAAATAAACACCATTATGAAGCTGAAGACAATACATGAAGAGTTGATGTGGATGTACAACAACACAGATGGGAATAGTGTAACTCAGTGTCGTTTGTCATGCCATGGGTAAAATAGACTCTGTAACCTTTGCGACTCTCCATGGACCCGCCATGGTACAACAATAATACTGTTAAATATAGATCTAAGTGTCACATTACATCCAAACATCAAACAGGTGGGGTTCGAGATGTGAGGTACAGGGTTAGAGGTACAGGATGTGAGGTACAGGATGTGCAGTACAGGGAGAGTGAGGCACAGGGAGTGAGAGTACAAGGGTGTGAGGTACAGGATGTGAGGTACAGGGATGTGAGGTACAGGTTTGTGAGGTACAGGGTGTGAGGTGCAGGTGATGAGGTGCAGGAGTGATGAGGTGCAGGTGATGAGATGCAGGGTGTGAGGTACAGGATGTGAGGTGCGGAGTGATGAGGTTCAGGATGTGAGGTACAGGATGTGAGGTACAGGATGTGAGGTACAGGGTGTGAGGTACGTGGTGTGTGAGTACAGGGTGTGAGGAGTTCAGGATGTGAGGTGCAGGTGATGAGGAGTTCAGGATGTGAGGTACAGGGTGTGAGGTACAGGATGTGAGGTGCAGGAGTGATGAGGTTCAGGATGTGAGGGGTACAGGGTGTGAGGTACAGGATGTGAGTTACAGGGGTGTGAGGTACAGGATGTGAGGTACAGGAATGTGAGGTACAGAATGTGAGAGGTACAGGAATGTGATGTACAGCATGTGAGGTACAGGACGTGAGAGTTCAGGATGTGAGGTACAGGATGTGAGGTACAGGATGCTTGAGAGTACAGGTGATGAGGTACAGGATGTGAGGTACAGGTTGTGAGGTGCAGGAGTGATGAGGTACAGGATGTGAGGTACAGGTTGTGAGGTACAGGATGTGAGGTGCAGGTGATGAGGTACAGGATGTAAAAGGTACAGGTTGTGAGAGTACAGGTTGTGAGGTGTGGAGTGATGAGGTACAGGATGTAGAGGTACAGGTTGTGAGGTACAGGATGTGAGGTACAGGTGTGATGAGGTACAGGATGTGAGGTACAGGGTTGTGAGGGTACAGGTTGTGAGGTGCAGGAAGTGATGAGGTACAGGATGTGAGGTACAGGTTGTGAGGTGCAGAGTGATGAGGTACAGGATGTGAAGGTACAGGATGTGAGGTACAGGATGTGAGGTGCAGGTGATGAGGTACAGGATGTGAGGTACAGGTGATGAGGTACAGGATGTGAGGTACAGGATGTGAGAGTACAGAGTGATGAGGTACAGGATGTGAGGTACAGGTTGTGAGGTACAGGTTGTGAGGTGCAGGTGATGAGGGTACAGGATGTGAGGTACAGGTTGTGAGGTACAGGATGTGAGGTGCAGGAGTGATGAGGGAGTTCAGGATGTGAAAGGTACAGGATGTGAGGTACAGGGTGTGAGGTACAGGTGATAGAGGTACAGGATGTGAGGTACAGGATGTGAGGTACAGGTGATGAGGTACAGGAGATGTGAGGTACAGGATTTGAGGTGCAGGTGGTGAGAGGTTCAGGATGTGAAAGTACAGGATGTGAAGGTACAGGATGTGAGGTACAGGTGATAAGAGGTACAGGATGTGAGGTACAGGATGTGAGGTACAGAGTGATGTGGTTCGGAAGGATGTGAGGTACAGGATGTGAGGTACAGGATGTGAGGTACAGGTGATGAGGTACAGGATGTGAGGTACAGGATGTGAGGTACACGGAGTGATAGAGGCACTAGATGTGCAGTACTAGATGTGAAGTACAGTATGTGAGGTACAGGGTGTGAGGTACAGGATGTGAGGCACTAGATGTGAGAGTAAAAGGGATTTGAGGTACAGAGGGTATATGAGGTACAGGATGTGAGGGTACAGGTTGTGAGGTATAAGAGGTACAGAGGTGTGAGGTACAGGGTGTAGGGTATAAGGTGTGAAGTAAAAGGGTGTGAATTACTAGATGTGAGGGACAAGGGTGTGAGGTACAGGATGTGAGGTATGAGGTACAGGGTGTGAGGTAGGGGTGTGAGGTATGGGATGTGAGGTACAGGTAGTGAGGTGTGAGGTGCAGGATGTGAGGTACGGGATGTGAGAAGTACAGGATATGAGTACCCATATCTCTCTCCTCCTCACTTCACCCTCCTACCAGTACCCACATCTCTCCCCACATCACCCTCCAGCCAGTACCCACATCTCTCTCCTCCCGCATCACCCTCCTACCAATGCCCACATCTCTCACCTCCCCCTTCACCCTACTACCAGTACCCACATCTCTCTCCTCTTCACCCCTCCTACCAGTGTACCCACATCTCTCTCTCCACCTGCTTCACCCTCCTACCAGGTACCCACATCTCTCTCTACCTGCTTCACCCCTCCTACCAGTGCCCACATCTCTCTCCTATCTGCTTCACCCTCCTACCAGTACCCACATCTCTCTCCTACCTGCTAGCACCCTCCTACCAGTGCCCATGTCTCTCTCTACCTGCTTCACCCCTCCTACCAGTACCCACATCTCTCCTCCTGCTTCGCTGCCCCTCCTGCCAGTGCCCACATCTCTCCTACCTGCTTCACCCTCCTACCCAGTGCCCCACATCTCCCTCTCACGTCACCCTTCCTGCCTCCACGTCTTCCTCCTCCCCTCCTCCAACACATAATTGCCTCTGCTTCCTCACCGCTTCTCCCTCCTACCAGAACTCACATCTCCCTTCTTCCCAACGCTCCCTCCACCTGCTCTCTCTCCCATGTAATCAGTCGGGTAAGAATAATTAGAGTACTGGACCTTCTTGCACAGTGCTATGACTTAATATTCACAAGGCGCGTGTGTCCCTAACTCCATTCCATTATGGCAACACTCGCTCATAAGCCTGTACCCCAGAAGTTACCTGTACAACAAGGAAGTCGAACGACAAGCAGGTGAATACTGTACTGTCTCGACATATTCCAGAAATTCCTTCTCGATGTAGCTGTATTTGGTTAATTGTCAGCACCAATACATGCGTGAGTATAGTAATTATGTAATTTCTATGTCGACCTTCATTTTAAGTGTTCACAATCAGGCGTCAGGACAAACAGGTAAACCCTTCATTGTCACTCCCACATCAGACGCCATTACTCGTGGTGTGTTGTACACGCTGCATGTTATATTGCACTTACAAAACAAGGACAACTCGACCTAACATTGCCACAGAGATACAGGGTGTTACTGGCATAATTAGATACATTCCGTTTCTTTACAAGTATCAAACTGGCAGAGCCCAGTTGTGACTTGACAGCAGTCAAACTTGAGGTATGATATTATTGTGGATCGTTGTGCATGGGCGTTATCGTCGTCAAGCTACAAGTAGGACAGGATATTTTTAGGCTTTTAATGGCGCTTGTGATCACTGAGAGAGTTCTGTCATTGGGTGACTGCGGGTGGTCGGGTAGATAAAGGGGCATGAGTTCGGGGTGGATAAACAGTTGATGTTTCTAGCCAGCTCGAGGTGTAGGAAATACGGGTAGATTGAATAGTATATTGTGTGAGGTAGATCAACAAGTGGCGTAAGGGTAGCCTAATTGTTGAAGTGACTGCTCGTCATACTGATGACCCGGGTTCGATCCGGGTACAGTGTCAATGAAGCGGCGTTAATCCATACTCACTCACTCATTATATATTATTGGGTTGTGTTCAGTCCCAGGCGAGTTGTTAGGCTGAGTTACTACTGTTGTCTCTTTGTTGTAATTGATGTTATGCCTATGGTGAACTGGAGTGTGTTGGCGGAGGTACCAGTCCTTGCACCTACAGCTAATTTAAGGGCAATTGTTAATGTATTTGTATTTGTTTACTATTTATTGGAAAAGGGCAAATTCGTTGGTAGACTCTGTCTGGAAGTTGAGGGACAAATAAGGTGAAGAAATATACATCTGATGAGCAAATAAAACAAATTAGCATTGAGCTGAGAGTAAATTAGGATGGAAACAAGCCATGCAAAAGTGGAAGAAAGATATGTTTGACTTGCGAGAGTCCGGTAGTTGATATTGTCTTGTATTCGTGACGAGGCCGTGTCGGTGTAGTTGTCGGTCCCAACTGTGTTCATGTATGAACTCACAACGCCGTTTAGAAAGTGAGCAGATGGAACCTGTACTATATTTGGGATTACACTTTATCAGGAAAGTACTGATTCTAGTACTGAGGTTAAGTCCCATCCGAGATTCGAACCCACTCTCTTAGTGTGAGAGTTAGAGTCACTAATCCTGCCTTAGCGGACCCATCTGTTTGAATGACTTAATGGATATGATAGAGGCGGTGGGTAGCCAAAGTGGGTAAAGCGTTCGCTCGTCTCGTCAAAGGTCTAAGGGGATTCACCACATGGGAACAATATTGCTAAAACCAATTCAGTTACTTACCACTCACTCAATAATGGATATAGTAAACTATGTCTAAGATTGGGGTTTACAGGGTTGTTCTCTTCTAGTCCTCACAAGGGTTGTTGCCTCTTTTCCCTTCATTGATGTAGTGAAATGTGTTTGCCGGAGTTTTACTGAAAATCATACTTCATCATGGGGAAGTGCTAAATTTCAACGCATATATTTTCTTCGAATTAGTTTGCCATTCTTGATAAACTGTTCATGTTATTTTATTGAAGTTAATTAGGACAATGACATGTTTGTTTCAGAATGGACGACTTCCCCAAATGTTCTGTGTGTCAGCAGCAGTTTACCCTGAAGGGCCCCGCCCCTACCTACTGCCCTGTCTACACTCCGTGTGTGAGACGTGTGTGACATCTGCAGCTGGTGGTGTGATATCATGCTCCACATGTCAGAGGGAGGTCAACCTCAAAGACACAAGCCTCCAGAAGGATGCAGTGAGACAGAAAGAAATATTCCATCTGACAGTCAAACATCGCCCCACAGAGCTTCTCTGTACACACGAAGATGACGGCAACCAGGCTGTGTGTTGGTGTCCAGAGTGTGAAGAGTTACTCTGTGAATACTGCCATAACATGCACAACAGCTTTAAAGCCACCAGACGACATGTTATTTGAAACCATTGTAGACACAGCACCAGGAAGCATGCATTTTTGAACCAGTTTGCAAACTTCACAAGCGTTATCCTCTGGAATATTTTGACAAAAGCTGCAACATGTTAATCTGTACGAAATGCAGACATGGCGACCATGCTGAACACGATGTTGAAGATTTAGACGTAGCTTCTGACGCTGCTCAAGGGCGGATAGAACAACATGGGAAGAACATGACTGCACATCATACGTCTCACCAAGCATATCTGAAGAGCATCAATAAAGCCGTGAATGACACCAAGAAGACAAGCAGTGCTGTGAAGGGAGGCCATCCACCACACTTTCCATTCTCTGAGGACACAACTCGATCAAGAGAGAAGGAACTGATCATCGATCTTGACAATCAGACGAAGCAGGAGCTGTCAAATCTACACACACAGAGCAAGTTACCTCTGAAGGCGAGAGTGAACGATGCAAGTGGACCTCAGACTACATCAAGACAGTTCTCAGATATGCTTCGAACTCGGACTTTCTGACACTGGAGAGTTCAATCCAAGAAACAGCGCAGACTCACCTCAGAACAGTTCAACCAGAGCAGCACAGTTCACCTGCAACCGTCTTCAACATGACAGGACTGGAAAAATTGAAATCCGACATTTCTAAGTTTGGTTCTCTCGTTGGAGATGGATCAGCATCTGATGAACACACATTGAGGGGTACTTACTTCTTGCTCTGCCAATATATGTTACTTCACTCAATATGTCACACATTTGATTTTTCTTTCTGTATTTCCTAACATACTGTCAAGTATTTCTTATCAGGCTTTATCTGAAAAAATGATAGCTTGTTCATGTTTCTCTTGACGATTCATTTAATTTGACGTTAAGATGGTGAGCTGATGCTCGTTCTATTCCTTTCTGAAAAACACTAGGTGAAACATAAAACGATTGATTGGTAACAGTTGTTGGTTATTTTACAGACAGAGGTACACAGACAGATGACATCCATCTACCTGACCCGGAGAACACACTCAAGCATGTAAGTACTTCTTAGTAAGCATACGTATATACGTTTCTGTAGTCTCTGAGGTAATAATTATTGTCACCTGTGTACATATAATGTTCATATTGAACTTATGCTTGTATGTTAGAAGTGAAACAAATCTTGAATTGCGACATTGAAATATATTCTTTTGTTTCAAGCTGGAAGCTTTCCGAGGCCTCTAAGGATCCAACACCACTACCACAGTTTGGTGAGGTTATGTTCCATTACTTTGCAAAACGTAAGAATGGAAAATAACGTTACTGTATGTGTCCCTTTATTTTTCATGCCATTATATCAGAAGCACATACTTCTAACTCCTGTATGATTTTAAACAGAAATAGTTATGAATGGGCAGAAGATGGCCCCATAAGCTATTTATCCAAAGGAATATCTTAGTGATTAATATTTGAACAGATCTTGGTCTTTTCATGTTGATATGATACTGTGATACTTGTACACTTAAGGGCAAAAATCTGATACGTTATCAATACCCGTTTGTAATGGACAGAAGCTGACGGTAAACAATGTTGAAATGTGACTTTACTGACATTACAGGGACCCAGGTCTGTCCTAGCCGATACTTTGTTGTGTATAAAGATGGAATACCTCTCATTTTGAAACAAAGAAAGTACCAAATATCGAAGTTACTGCTATGCCTAATGTGTATGAGCACGGCTATTTTTGTTCTTCATGCTAGAGAATATTTTGCAGATGCGGGAACGAACACCTACAGTCTGGAATCAGGAACAGGGACCACGTTGACACTGCAGTGTGAGTATAATCAGTTGCTTGCTTGAACTTGCTGTAACACCGATAGGTTACTGGATGAAACGCTCTTTCCTGACGTGTGACGATGTCCAGGTTTGCTGCTGAAACCCTATGACATTGTGGACCTTGTGTACCATTGGAATCCGACAGGGGTATTGTTTTAGTGATCCCCGTCTTCTGAACAACGGATATGGTACTGGGTGTATTCAGGTTTCCGTATCTTCTGAACAAAGGATATGGTACTGGGTGTATTCAGGTTTCCGTATATTCTGACCACAGGCTGTGGTACTGGATTTGGTCTTAAGGTTTGATCGTTAGAACACAGACTGTATTAGATGTCGTGATGGTGCCCGCCCTTTAAACACTCATTATAGCGCTAGGTGTAGTGATGGCCGCCTTTTAACACTCATTATAGCGCTGGGTGTTTGATCATTAGAACACAGACTGTATTAGATGTCGTGATGGTGCCCGCCCTTTAAACACTCATTATAGTGCTCGGTGTAGTGATGGCCGCCATTTAACACAACATATGGTACTGGATGTTACGGTCTTGCTTGCTCTTTAAACAAAGGACACGTTACTTGCTGTATTGATATCCAGCCTGGTTTATATAGGGGGTTCGGTGGTACCAGTGTTTGCTATTTAATTTCGTTTTAACACCGAAGTGAGTGAGGTTAGTTTTACGCCGCACTCAGCAATATTCCAGCTATATTGTGGCGGTCTGTAAATAATCGAGCCTAGACCCGACAATCCAGTGATCAACAGTATGAGCCTCGATCTACGCAACTGGGATACGAGTTGTGTCAACCAGGTAAGAGAGCTTGACCATCCGATCCCGTTAGTCGCCTCTTACGACAAATAATGTTCACACTTCTGTGGGCAAAACAAAGGGTACATATTATAGTGCTGAAAATAGGGAGAATCTTAGAGAACAACTCTACACAGGGCGGGGCCACAAACCACGAAATGAAGCCTTCACTGGAAACTACCATCACGTTTTATTACATGCTCAACTGAATTCCTTATGTGTATATTTTTAAATGAAGAATTATATAGTCATTTCTTAATTTTAACAAGCAAAAAAACATCTCAGTGATCACCAAACTTATAATATAAAACAAGCAAAATTCCGCCTATATGGTGGCGGTCTGTAAATAATCGAGTCTGGGCCAGACAATCTTGTGATCAGCAGCATGAGTATCGATTTACGCCATCGGAATACGATGACATGTGTCAACTAAGTCAGCAAGTCTGACCACCCAATCCCGTTAGTCGCCTCTTACGACAAGCATGGGGTATTATCAATTCTAACCCGGATCTTCGCGGGTGTGTAAGCACTGGACATGGAGTTACCCGCCCTTTAAACAATAGGCATGCCACCGGTTCTAGTTTCTGGTAAGCCTGTGCAGTTTTTTTTCGTCACGAGGTTTGGGGTGAAGAATTATTGGCTTTGAATATTGAGAGTTTTAGCGTCTGTTTCGTCAATACTGTTTCTAGAAGACGCAACTTTCGTATGTATCAACAGAATCCATATTCCCTTATGTCATTCCAAAGCCTCGGACGTATCGTTATAGACAGTGAAACCATCAGCTTAAGGAAGCATGGGTCTAAAATTACATGTGTTTATTTTGTGCTGGCGCTTAGAGTAGGTGGTAAATATATTTGTAACTGAAGCTAGGACTATGGACATTCCACTAGGGTGTTGCCGAGGTGACCACTGAAGGTTAGCCAGACTGGGCGTCACGGAGGACATGGGATGTAATATGAATGTGTCTACAATGGGTCACCACAATGGGTCACCGAAATGCGTGTTTACTCAAGGAGATGTGTATTCGCAGCGACTGACGTACTCAAGAATAGATGTATTTGATTTATTCTGACCCACAGAATTCAGTGTACTTGTAGGGACTCCAGTTGGAATTTGTCCCAAAACTATATTTACGAATTTAAAGGGGCGACATATGGATGTGCAATCAAAAGCCGACGCACACTATGAGGGTCTACCTGTTTCTCACTAACTTGATCTGACTGGTCTACTGTCCCGTTGTATAATGTCTAAACCAAGGGCCTAAATCACCACAAATTTGTTTCATTATCTTTGTTAACATTTAGAACAAATTCTTGGCTTTTGTTTATTGTGAAATACCCCATTGTCGGTGTCAGTTTGTGTCAATCAGTGAGATGAAAGTCTAACGTTATAACAGTAAGTTCTGGGATTTTGACGCGCTGTAATAAATATTATACTTTAGAAACATTTATACTTTGCGAAAATCGCTTTCATATAATAAATGAGTCATTTCAGATCGACCTAAAGCAGATATTTCAATTTAGTTTTGAGAAACTTAACTGAAATACTTGATAATTATTAAAGGGTGAGAGTTTATACACATATTTGGATATTGACTTAAATTAGCATAACACAGACCAAAAGTTGATTGACGATAGTTAAACTATTTGCATATGAAATAAACGTTTTTCATATCACAAAATGTTCGCCCATTAATTAAAAGTCAAATACCTGTGATAATGATTGGCCAGGTTGTCAGTCCTCCCGGTGATATTATATTTTATTCTTTCTTGAAAAAATCTGAAACGGACCACCTTGACATATACGAAATTGATAAATTCAAAACCATCTTTAATACTTCCATCTGTCCCAGTCAATACACGAGACTCGACCACCTCCCCACACAGCGAGTGTGTTGAAACTAGGCACAGTGATTGAAGCGGACGTAGAAGGTACCTGTTGACACTGTGTTTGTTGAACACTCAGATGTAAAAATATCATCAAACAACTGCTTTTATGTCTTATTGTTTAGTACACTGTATAAGAAGAGTTTAGAATACCAACAGTAATAGTTTTATCATGAAATGATGTTTATACATATGAGTTTTCATACGGAAATGTCTATTTCTGACTACTGACACCACACCAGTTCAACTAGCAATGTCTGACAAAATGTTTCATGGAGTGTCTATTTCATTGTCAGTCAATATAAAACTGTATGAAAAACATTTAGAATACCCATACAAATATTTTCACAGTAAAATTGTGTGTATTTAAGTGACAGTGGTGATACAATTCACACACAGACGAAAATGGCGGCCGGTCATTCAGGTGCGCTGTTTTGTAAACATTGAAACGAGGTTGACAATAACATGACTAATTTGTTGTCTGAAGTCGGGAAATTTGTTAAACTGTAAACAAAATGTATATTTCCAGGTCCTAAACTACAACTGGACGCTGCTCGAGCCAACACAGACAGGTGCCACGTGTAACTACAGTCGGTCAGCTGGTGAACTCGCCGCCCGCCACACAACACAGACACAGCGGCAGGTTACGGAGATATTGGGGTACATGTGCCTCCACCCCCATCCCCTCCCTCCATCCCCTCTACTGTCACCCCTTGTCCCACACACACCACGATACTGGGAGACCCACTCTAGAGGGTGTGTGTGGTGTATGGAGGGTTGTGGTGGCCTGTCCTGGAGATGGGTGTGGTGGAGGAGAGCCAGGTGGACAGTGAGTGGTATGTTTGTCGACAGCGCCGCTCCTGGTGTGTCAGTGTATGGAGCTGTCTCACACACCGGGAGGGTCTCTGTACCAGGGTGAGTCAGCAGGGCAGGAGGAAGTGTTACAGTAACACAATGTCTGGACACACACGGCACACAGGCCACCCTCCACTATGGCGTTGTGCTGGATGTGGGAGGGGAGACTCGCCTTCATCGACCTCGACAGAGAGGTTGTTTTAGCCAAGGTGGATGTTGAGTGGAGCGAGGCTCTTCTTCCCATGTTTAGTGTTGGGGAGCCAGGTTGCTACACAGTCAACATGAAGGTGATAAGTGGCGCAGATATCACCATGACTGACACCAAGAAGTCACTTATCTATGACGCCTTGAATTAGACAATGAAATAAACATGACATTGTGTAAACTTGTAAGTGTGACTTATTTATTTCAACTGTCAAATGTAATTGTAGTGATTGAGGCGGACGTATAAGTTGTCTGTCTATGCGCTGTTTGTTGTGGACAAGAATGTAACGAAGTCAGCTAAATGTGTTGTTTTACTGCCTGACTGGATTCTCTTGTGTATAAGAAAGATTTTACATCCACACATGACTATTGTTATGATTATTATTCTGCAGTAGTTGACCGGTTTATCACACATTTCATACATGTCTGGGAAATATCACAACAAATAACTGAGTCACAAATTCATCAAAAGTTGTTTCAAATCATGAATTTATCGCCATGTTTCGTTTCTTCTCTGTAATACAAATGTTTTAAATCCCCACATGAATATTGTTGAGATGAAATTATTGTAGTTGTGAATCCACATACGCCACAGTTGATGTCAGTGAAGAAATATGATGAAAGTGATTGAAGCTGGCCATAGAATGTCCCCGTTTACATGTTGTGGCGTATATTCAGAAATACAATCAAGTTAGCAGAATCTTTATTTTCCTAATTAGTTGGATTCTATTGTCACTAAAATGTATTTCAAATCCACATGACTAGTTTATAGATTAACTGAAGCAGAAATATCAGACTTAGAGAGGGGCACTGGCTTCTTCCCAGTTGTCAAACACTGTCCGCTAAAGTTCATCAGCTGACATGGGTCGATTTGCCGGATAAAGTAACTCAGTGTGACGTGAGATTGGGCTGCCGTCTGTAAGGACAGCGGAAATATACTTGGACACATTATGTCTACACATTTCTGAGACACTGAAAGCGGTCAAATGTAATATATTTAATATTTAGGATTACATTTTCTCCGTTTCTTTGGGGATTGAGTCCCCAAGTGGTATCGTTATAAGGTAAACATGCATCCCTATATCAGTAGAAATTACGTCAGATTCCGTATATAGATATAGATTTGCAGTTTGGCTCATGAGTGATAACAGTTAGACAAAGTCTAGAAGAGAATGGCGTTTAGCCATAAGGTAGAAATATATCCGTCGAGAGAGACAGAACACAATAACAAATCAATAAAGAGGGAGAGTGACCGAACGTTACTTACCAATAATTTTCCATCATAATATTCATGAGTGCTAGGACGGATACAGATTAACGAATCAAAACAATGAGTTGAAACATGTGATCAAGATCAGGCCAGGCTCGAACCATATAAATAGACAGGTTGGGCACTGAGCGACTGGTGCGCGCTTTAAAGTGACGGAAGCCAGTCCACGCTACTCAGTCGCCCCCGTGTGGTGCGAGCCTACCCAAACTGTTGGTGAAGTTGTATTTGGAAATGGACTAAGACAGAGAAAAACTATGTGGGTATAACTTGGTGTTGCGTTTATCTATGAAATGTATGTGCCAGAATGTAATGCGGTTAGTTAGGTGTCCATAGCCTCCTCTCACAAAGCACTGAGATGATCGTAAGTTACTGAGCCACAAGTAGTAAGTAACTGTGGTAGGGTTTACTAACGCCCAAACGCCAGTTACGACACTATTCAGACCCGCACTCTCAGACTGAGGCACGTAATCGCTAGCACGTGCGGTCGATGAAGATTACAAAGGGTGCGTGTTAATTTACCCCAGTTCTCAGCTTGGGGTAAAGTGTATTTATCAGTTCTATTTCAGATCCTCACAAAGTATATTTACATTCAGTCCGTGCATGACGACAGATGAAGACATAGATGACCTTGGAAACAATGTCAAAATAGCATCGGGAACTTGTCATTATTATTTTAGTTGAATGCATATTATACTACATAATATTCTTTACGATGGGGGATGATAGATCAATTACGGGGTGGGGTTAAAGGGCAACTGTGGATTTAAATTATGTTGGTATGTGTGACGTGTTTTTATAATAACTTTGAAGAGCATCTAATTTAAAGAATTTTGGAGGGTGGGCCCTTAAGCATCCTAAGGGGACTTGGTCGCTTCGGTTTATTTCTTCGAAATAGATTTACTTACATTTATAAGAACCCTAGTTGTGTCCCTGCAATAGAATATATATAGAAAAATAGAGGCCATTAATCTGTCACCAGTGACAATTCCTGTGTCATAGGAAAATAGGACTCACTATTTAAAAGTCACGTCAATCCATAAGGCTTATCAAATACAAAAAGTCATTATTCCGGCTATATGGCGGTGATAAGTAATAATCAAGTCCGGACCAGACAATCCAGTGATCAATAGCATGAGCATCGATCTACACAATTGGGATACGACGATATGTGTCCACAAGTCAGCGAGCCTGACCACCCGATCCCGTTACTCGACTTTTACGACAAGCATGGGTTGCTGAAGACAAATTCTAACCCGGATCTTAACAGATCCGATTATTTTCTGTGTGCTGGAATATCGATAGTGCTGCGCAACCCTCCTAGATTCCTGGGAACAGAATAATGAAAGTTTGTGATGTTTCGATTTTATTACACGTGAAAGTTGCTCTTTCTTTGATATGTTATCATCGGTCGTGGTTGAATCAGTAACAGCCTATTTTCAGAATCACTGATTCTCCATCTACTCGATAGATACAACGTAACTTTATCTCTTATAAAACCTTAACTGTCTTCACACATATTTCAACAAAGTGACAAAGGTCACCGACCAGTATCCCGTCTCGCTCACTTGCCTTGATATAGTATAAAGGCTGCGTTAACTCTGTTGTTGTTTTTTTGTTAATATCTTCATAATCCCTGAGCGTACAGTCAGTATGTAAAAGTTATACATAAGTATTTTCAGTATCATGTCAGTTAGCTCGCTTGAGCATCAGATAATATACCCATATGAGAACATGTTGTTATCATTAAGACATACATGTCTACAACATGATTTCAGTATGTATTCACTCACTTATACACTGAGGCTTCTGCGTGAATCACGTTAATGAGTTTATGATGATGATGATGATTTTATATACAATTGTACATTGAAATGAGGTAACTGGAATGTATGGAATCAATGTTTTGGGAAATGATATAACGTCAACGCCAGACAATAACCAGATTTGATGATCTGCCAACACAGATTCCATCGGCATATGAGGCAAAATATTAATAATAATTATATAAATACTTCAGTGTTCGTTGGAACGAAGTAAGTGGGTTTAGTTTTACGCCGCTTTTAGCAATATTCCAGCAATATCCCATCGGATAACATCAGAAATGGACTCACACATTGTACCCCAAGTAGGAAATCGAACCTGGTCTTCGGCGTGACGAGCGTACCCCTTTAACCAACCATAGACTAGCCAACCGTCCTCGACAACAAAAAGCATTGCCGTCCTAAGCTACAGGTAGTACACTCCATCACTTACCTCAATTTACATACACACACGGCCTTCAAACAATGGAGCCCAGAACGCAGGTGTTAAAATGTCAATGTATTCTACGTTCATGCTGGGAGTACATTAAGACTTTCAACGTGAATGATGAGTGAGTGAGTTTGGTTTTACGCCACTTTTAACAATATTCCAGCAATATCGCGGCGGAGAACACCAGAAATGGGCTTCACACATTGTACCCATGTGGGGAGTCGAACCCGTTTCTTCGGCGTGACGAGCGAACACTTTAACCACTAAGCTACACCACCGCCCACACTTGAATTATGAGGTCACATGAGGTGGAATACCCAGATCAAAAAGTATTAGTTCAAATACCTTTTACATCGCAGATTTGGGGGTGGTGCGTGGTCAGTTACAATTAATGATTGTCGATTCCCAACAAAGATGCCCGTTTGTTGTACCTGATATTCCTGGAAAAAACAAAACCATGCTTACGAAAAGAAGAACAAAACCATGCTTACTCTCTTATCTTCACTGACAATGTTGTTCACTTCTTCTGTTAGAATGCTTATCTGGATCTGTTTATTGTGCCTCTTTATCAAATGTCTAGAAACCGACATAACCAGCAACCATGGAGAGACAGCTGGTATGTGCAACAAATCTCGATTCCTGCATTATTGATGAGTCCGTCCAAGAGGTGCTGATACTACAGAGGACATGTGTCAGAATAAGATCAGAGCCCCATTAAACAAGGGACAGAGTGAGTGAGAGAATGAATTTAGTTTTACGCCGCACTCAGCAATATTCCAGGTATATGGCGGTGGTCTGTAATTAATCGAGCCTGGACCACACAATCCAGTGATCAACAGCATGAGAATCGATCTGCGCAATTGGGAACCGATGACATGTGTCAACCAAGCCAGAGAGCCTGACCACCCAATCCCGTTAGTCGCCTCTCACGACAAGCATGGGTTACTGAAAGTACATTCTAACCTGGACCTACACGGGTCAAGGGACAGAGATGGAGTCTACGAAGATAGGAAATGGAAATGGTATTTCTGATTTTCCTTCTCACTTATGCGATTTCAAGCAACACATGGAATGTCCTATTTAATATATTTACCTTTATGAACTTGTATGAAAAAGAATATAATATTTGTCCATTATTTGAGGACAATTACGTCTTTATTAAACGTGAATATAATTATATACACAATCAACAATATTTACATACCTGCTGCAGCGATATAAGAGTCTCTATCACTACGTCGCATCATCTGAATACGGACGTTGTTCATCCATAAAGTTTTGTCCTAATTTGAAAAATATTCTTGAATGCTTTCCACCTCATCATGATCAAATAACAAACTATGAAAATAACAGTCTCTATTGACGAGTTTAATAAAATATTAACCAACAGCGGATACAGTTTTTGAGGAGGGCGTACGATTTCTATAATGGCTGGAGTACATCTGTGCTAAAATATCTGTGCTGACATTTGAGGGACAAATGTGGTATTGATAACCTAACCAGACAACCAGACCAACACAAACAAAAATTATGATTTTGTTTGTCAAAACGTGCCGATCAGTGGTAATTTCTGTATGCATATATTAATATTTTAGAGCGATACTAATATATTGCAGAAAGTCTACTATAGCTGTTTCCAGTACAAGACACGTACGATTAAAGTGAAATAACGTATAAGTGTAACTACTGGAAATAAATCGACCTGTCAATGTTACTCAACACTAAAACTACGTCTTGATCTTTACCCCCCAAATAACTAAGCCCTCAGCAGCTCCTACACGTACACGTGAGCGTGGTCTGACCTTACTGCAGCAATAGAAACAACAATGAATGACATGATCAACCAGCTCCTTATCCCAGTACAGGAAACTAAACAGACCAACCACAGTTCCGAACAAAAACTAAACCACTTGAAAATATCTATGGTGGCATTCAGTAACAGTCATTATGTTCAAAACGACAGCACACAATATTGAAAAATATTGTCAGTTTTAATCACTGGATGGCTGTACATGTAACAATCTTACACAAAATGGACCAGTCACAGCTGATTCAATCTGCACGGAGGTCTCCCTGTGAAAACTGCTTGTTAAACTAATGATTCTGATTCGGTGTAGAAAAACCTTATGTTCACTCCTATGAAATATTATGTGTTATTACATTGACAAAACATATCTGTATTTCACTGTTTACTAAAGGTTCGCATGAGCTCTATAACAATGGTATTGACCCAAGACCTACCCTCCCATGTAGCATCACCTGTTGCCCAATTATTAGTCAATAAACAAACAGGAGGGACACTTTTCCAACCAACAGAACTGATAGGCGCCACATATATATCAATGGTGATACCAGGACAGAACTGATAGGCGCCACATATATACTAATTGTGCTAACAGGACAGAACTGATAGTCGCCACATGTACCAATGGTACTACCAGGACAGAACTAACAGTTGCCACACATGTACCAGTGGTTCTACCAGGACGGAACTAATAGTCGCCACACATGTACCAATGGTACCGCCAGGACAGAACTAATAGTCGCCACACATGTACCAGTGGTTCTACCAGGACAGAACTAATAGTCGCCACACATGTACCAATGGTACTACCAGGACAGAACTAACAGTCGCCACATAATACGTACCAGTGGTTCTACCAGGACAGAACTAATAGTCGCCACATGTACCAATGGTTTTACCAGGACAGAACTAACAGTCGCCACATATGTACCCAGTGGTGCTACCAGGACAGAACTAATAGTCGCAACACATGTAACAATGGTGTTACCAGGACGGAACTAATAGTCGCCACACATGTACCAATGGTGCTACCAGGACGGAACTAATAGTCGCCACACATGTACCAATGGTGTTACCAGGACGGAACCTAATAGTCGCCACACATGTACCAATGGTGCTACGAGGACGGAACTAATAGTCGCCACACGTGTACCAATGGTGTTACCAGGACGGAACTAATTTTAGCCACACATGTACCAATGGTGTTACCAGGATTGAACTAATAGTTGCCGTACATGTACCAATGGTTTTACCAGGACGGAATTAATAGTCGCCAACATGTACCAATGGTACCACCAGGACGGAAGTAATAGTCGCCACACATGTACCAATAGTAACACCAGGACGGAACTAACAGTCGCCACACATGTACTTCAATGGCACCACCAGGACGGAACTAATAGTCGCCACACATGTACCAATGGTGTTACCAGGACGGAACTAATAGTCACCACACTTTACCAATGGTACCACCAGGACGGAACTAATAGTCACCACACTTGTACCAATGGTACCACCAGGACGGAACTAACAGTCGCCACACATGTACCAATGGTGTTACCTGGACGGAACTAATAGTCGCCACACATGTACCAATATATGGTACCACCAGGTCGGAGGTAATGGGCACCACATAACCTATCAATGGTGTTACCTTGACAGAACCAATAGTCGCCACATTTGTACCAATGGTACCACCAGGACGGAACTAATAGTTGCCACACTTGTACCAATGGTACCACCATGACGGAAGTAATAGTCACCACATTATGTACCAATGGTACCTCCAGGACGGAACTAATAGTCGCCACATTTGTACCAATGGTACCACCAGGACGGAACAAATAGTCGCCACACTTGTACCAATGGTGTTACCAGGACAGATGTAATAGTCCTACAACACGTACCAATGGTGTTAACAGGACGGAACTAATAGTCGCCACACATGTACCAATGTTGTTACCAGGACGGAGCAAATAGTCGCCATATTACGTACCAATGGTACCACTAGGACGGAACTAATAGTCGCGACACGTACCAATAGTACTACCAGGACAGAATTAATAAGCGCCACACTTGTACCAATGGTGCTACCAGGACGGAAGTAATAGTCACCACACGTGTACCAATGGTGCTACCAGGACGGAAGTAATAGTCGCCACACGCGCGTACCAATTGTACTACCAGGACGAAACTAATAGTCACCACACATGTACCTAATGGTGATACCAGGACAGAACTTATAGTCGCCACACGTGTACCAAATGTTGTTACCAGGGCGGAAGTAATAGGCGCCACACATGTACCAATGGTGATACCAGGACGGAACTTATAGTCGCCACACGTGTACCAATAGTACTACCAGGACGGAACTAATAGTCGCCACGCATGTACCAATGGTGCAACCAGGACGGTAATAATAGTCGCCACACATGTACCAATGGTGCTACCAGGACAGAACTAATAGTCGCCACACATGTACCACTGGTGATCACGTATGTACCACTGGTAACCACTTATGTACCAATGGTGCTACCAGAACACAACTGACAGGCGCCCGATACGCAAAATGGTAATTCCCACAATACCCTTATTATACTCCAACCACAACAAATAATCAGCGATATACTCAATCCATTATTCCTTCAATGGTCAGTAGGTTGCAAATGAATTCTTCTTCTTCTTCTTCTTCTTCTTCTTCAAGCTGGGGTTTGTTGGAGAAGCTGGGCAGCATTAAGGGAGGGTGGTGAATATCCGCTACGGCTTAACGAATAGCCAAGCATCTTGGCATGTAGGATGGTGACGCTGGCGCCATATATGTACCTGTACAAGGACTGGAATGCCCTGTTAACCTGGCTATGGTGACGATGGACTGAAGCCACTCTCACTAGCAGCTGACGGAGAGAAGCCCGCCTGTCCAGGTGTGATGCGGCTGCTGATACCAGTGGACAAGGCACTGGTGTAGGCGGGTGTGTCTCCCTAGTTCCAGGGTGTCACCTGTGGAGACATGCCGCTGCTGATACCAGGGGACCAGGCACTGGCGTAGGCGGGTGTGTCTCCCTAGTTCCAGGGTGAGGGTGTCACCTGTGGAGACATGCCGCTGCTGATACCAGTGGACAAGGCACTGGCGTAGGCGGGTGTGTCTCCCTAGTTCCAGGGTGTCACTTGTGGTGACATGCCGCTGCCGATACCAGGGGACCAGGCACTGGCGTAGGCGGGTGTGTCTCCCTGGTTCCAGGGTGTCACCTGTGGAGACATGCCGCTCACAGGGCTGTCGAAGAACATGCCAGATCCTGCAGCTGCAAGACAGATGAAATAATGACATGTCTGTGAAGCAAGGGAGCTGGATGTGAGAGGTTTACAAACCTATGCTTACCAACAACTTGTTCCAGATTTATTCCTGACATGACTGACACATTGGATCCACATTGGATCGCCTATTAAAAGAATGCTACATAGTCCTGGGGGAAAAGAGAAAGAGAGGTGTTTTCTCTAGTCTAAAACTTACTTTAATCAGAATATGTGCTTATTCACTTTGACTCTTACTGTTGCACTGACACACAGACTTCCAGATGCAACAGAGCAACCTACTGGGTATGTATCTCGCCCACTCACACCTGCCAATGGAAACTTTTCGTAACTGGGTGGGGAAAGCCTCAGGCCTCAGAAATTTGCAGAAATGTCACAAATATATCCTGCAATAAAAGACAAGCGGAAGTAGAAACGATGACAGTTGACTTGTGATGATTCTTGTACAAAAAGAATAGTAAATATGAATTAGTTATGGTCTGCAATATTCTCTTTAAAAGGCCAGATGCTTATCATTTCAGCTCAATGCGGTCTTAAGAAGCACAGGCTCTATTCATTCAGCTGGAACAAGTTCGACATCCAACGCCTCAAGGAAAATGACTATAGAGCAATAGGTTCTGCCTGGAAAACACACACACACACACACACACACACACACACACACACACGCCGTCCCCTGCGTGACGTTGCTTGTCACTATTTGCACTTATTTCGACGCTTTCAGCAAAATAATCAAGTTATAGACCAACGGTTATGGCCACCCATCAATAACGACCAAACGTCAGGACTGATGGATTCGAACCACGCACATCCGACATGTTCCAGCCAGCATGTCATACAGCCCGTACCATGCCAAGCAGCGGAGGTGTATCTGTGAGAACAGTTCGACGACGTCTACGCGACTAAGGCATCCGTGCCAGACGCCCAGCCTCAAGGCCACTTCAGACGCCAGAACATTGACGTCAACAGACAGTGGACACTCCTGCCATAGGGACTATGTGAGTGGAGACGAGTTCTCTCTTCGATGATTCACGTTTCTTTTTCCTTTGATGACACCGCAGGACAGTGACTTTGCGCCGCTTTTTAGCAATATTCCAGCAATATCACGGCAGGGTACACCAGAAATGGGCTTCACTGCTCGCCATTAAACAATCTGAGGTAAAATTTGTTTTTGACTTTAGAGAGCCATACCAACATTGAAAACACATGTACACAACAATGTTTGAATCCCGTAAAGGTTTCCACAGTTCCCTATTGTCTCCCAAAGTGCAATTCACTTTTGATGCCTCTGACATCAACAATAGAGTTTAGTGCTATTAGCTGGAGGTGATTGTCAGCGCGCCAAGTAACACAATAGTAACATCATGTCAGTAATGTTGTTTGATGTCTCCAAACACTCCGACCAAAGCAGCATTGTCCACGGACAGTGATTCGTGCAAACATTTGTATACAGAATGAAAGTACAAGGGGAAATGACATAACCTTGTGGAGCTCCAGTGTTTGTTTACACAGCATGCTTCGCATATACAAAACGTGGCCTGTCGATAAAAAAAGGTAATGAAAATAACAAAGTTTATAATAACAGATTTCTGTTTACACTGAGGGATAAAATGGGTTTTTTGTCCAGTACAATGTGAGGCTGCAAATAAATATGATGATAATGATAATAAATTTAAATATAGATTTCTGTCGACGTTCCGGGGTAAAAGGTTTATTTTCAGTAACCAAGTACGGTGGCTGATACTATTTGGAACAAAAAATTAGTACAATCTGTTTTAATACATACACTTCTTTGTCACAGATATTTGGCAGGTTGGTTGGTTTTTTTGAAAATAGAAACGAATAAGTGATTTTTGGACACATGTAGCTGCGGCAAAAACAATACAAATATACTATTTATTTCCAAAGCGATTGTAAACAGCTTCAGCGCCAAAACGCGGCAATTTTAACTGTTTTCGTTGTTTTAGAAATGTTTGAAGAAATATTCTCCAAAACGTCACCAAGATCACATTCAAAGAAAAATACACGTGTAAGTAAGCGGAAAAGCATGCCTTATCGATCACTCTAAAAGGCAAACGTTGTGTTTAATTTTGTCATTCGTGTTTGCCTGGAAAACAGGAAATCATCACGCCGAGACTGTGTACCAATCGAAACATGGCCATAGGCCGCCTTGAAGCTGGTGAGTCGCAGTCTGCAAGTTGCCCGACATTTCAACGTTCATCAGAGCACCATATCTCGCCTTTGGGATCGTTTCCTGCAGACCATTTCAGCCCAAGACGAGAAGCGGCCGTCCAAGAGTTACCACCCAAGCCCAGGACCGATACATCCGAGCTGCTCACTTGCGTCATCGTCTTGCCACAGCTGCACAACGCATCCCTGGTTTGAGAAGAATTTCCGACCAGACCGAGAAATGAACGTTTTGCCGCTTAGGTCGACAGATTCGATGGAGGGAGTTTCATGGTGTGGGGTGCGATATCCAGCATACAATTTTTTGATTTAGTGGTTGTTCACGGTAATTTGACGGTACATCAACAAAGTCCCTGTACGTCACATGGTTCCGGATTATGGACCGACAGACGACGTTGTTCCAACTTCACATACAGCACGCGTCACGGTCCGGTACCTTGCCAGTTCTAACGTCAATGTCTTGCCATGGCCTTCCCTGATCACCAGATCTAAACCCGATAGAACACCTATGGGATGAACTCGATCGACGTGTTCGTCGACGTCAAAACACGCATCAGACACTTCCACGACTGGCGCATTTCATTCCGCAAACAGCCTTTTACCTAATGCATGAAATTCTTCTAAAAAATGGCTTATACGGTTTGTTTGTTGTTGTTTTTGTTTTGTTGTTTGTTTGTTTGTTTGTTTTATATGCGATCACAATGCGATCACATAAGTCACATGTTAAAAATAAAATCCTCTGCTCACAGCTGCTGGATGTCTCACAGCTGCTGGTGGTTAAACGACCGCTGTCAATACGTGTGTGAGTGTCACGGGACACAGGAAATAGGCTTCACACATTGTAGCCGTGTGGGGAATCGAACCCGGGTCTTCGGCGTGACGAGCGAACGCATTTACCACTAGACTACCCCACCGCCCCGCTGACAATACAGCTGACACTGACTTCGTTCTGTAGAATCTGCACCTCTTTGATCTCGGGTGTTTTCAAAACATCTCCAGGAAATGAAAACATTATTGTGTTTTGTACTTTTCCAAGATCGTGAAATATCTTGCTACAAACATTGTAGTTGGCACCACTGAACTAGAGATGTATATCAACACATACAGGGTTGTGTGTTTTTAGCCTGATAACCCCGTTGTCAGATACGTTGTCCGGCAAAGAGTTAAAACAACACCACTGGCGCATGATAGAACATTTTACTTCAAAACATCCGTCGTTGTGGTCGAGATATAATCAATAACATTTGGTTGTACCAATGTAACAACATCAAAAGACATTAATATCACGAATACTGTGAACACACACAATAATTTAACCATGATATTTAACATACACAAAGCAGATCAGAGGCTCATTATCTTGTAAGGACCGATATGGATTCTGTAAATCTGAATGTATAAGTCAAATATTAGTATTTGCAGCTTAATTCAAATAGAAACCCCAGTTTCCCTTTCTGTGAGTCTGTTTGAAAGGTGCTTTGGTTGAAAACAGTGAGAACTGTTTTTGCGATTCTCAAGTATAATGGCAGTGGCGGACACCAAGAATGGACTTCACGCGTGTAGACATATGGAGAATTGAAGTCGGACCTGACACGTGAACGCTATGACTACTACCTTTAAAGTCAGTGAGTGAGTTTAGTTTTACGCCGCTTTTAGCAGTAATCCAGTAATATCACGGCGTGGGACACCAGAAATGGGCTTTACAAATTGTACCCATGTGGAATCGAACCCGGATGCTCGGTATGGCAAGCGAACGCTTTAACCACTTGGCTACCCCACCGCTCCACCTTTTAAAGATGGATGTAACTAGCAAATGGTAATTAAGAACTTCAATACCAGGCAATCGCTAGTCTCGATTAACCGCCGAATCAGATGGAAGACAAAATGACGGTGACATATATATATGCATCGATCACTGAAAATCAGCAGATTGATCTTATTTGTTCTTAACTGAACCACACTGTAATAGATGACAGTTCTGTATAATCGGTTTCAGCTGTTTGCTTTACTTTGCTTGCTGGCCCACTACTTGCGACCGTGTCAATTAGTGTCTATGACCAACTATCCAGCATCGCTGGTATCTTACACATTTCACAATGAGATCAATGTCATACGACGATATGGCTGAAATATTGCCGATGTGACGTTAAATATTAACTCACTCACTCACACAATGTCATACGTACATGGACGGAAGTTCGGGATGTATATAAATAAAGAAGGAATCGTGCAAACGTGTTTCAGATGGAGTGAGTGAGTATGGTTTTAAGCCGCTTATAGCAATATTCCAGCAATGCCACGGCGGGTACACCAGATATGGGCCTCACAGGTTGTACCCATGTGTGAATCGAACCCTGGTCTTCAGCGTGACGAGCGGACGCTTTAAGGCTTCCCCACCGCAATATTTTCATATGGAAACATACACTGGCGATCAAAGAAAGTATACACCTCTATTTGATGTCGGTTTTATATTGAGCAAAACAGACATGGTTATTCGAGTGCGGTGAATTTGAAACAGGAATCGTGGTTCTTATCTGGGTCTCTATCCACAAAGCGTTCGTAGCGATACGCCTATGATAAATTGTAGAATTACGACAGGTCGTAACGTTACGTACACCATGTGGATCGGGGCCTGGAACCTTAACTTTGCAGTGTTTCGGTGTCTGTTTTCGGCAAAGTGACGTTTTGTTTAAGTTTGTATTATTTTGGTCTTCAAGTGTATACTTTCCTCTTGCCCGGTAAAACAAAACTGTTTAAAAGTTAACTCTAGATTTCTGTGTACTAGTGACTCAAGCTACTTTTCATGGAATTAATTGTATCTACCAAGCATGCTTCTGTTGACCACATATTATCTTCTTTGATAACGGATAGTTTGTTGTTTAACGCCAAACTCAGCAATATTACAGCTATAAAGCGGCGGTCTGTATATAATCGAGGCTGGACCAGACAATCCAGTGATTAACAGCATGAGCATCAATCTACGTAAAGTGGGATACGATGACATGTAATCAGCTAAGTCCCGTTAGTCGCCTCTTAGGCATGAGCATCGATTTACGCAACTGGGATATGATGACCTTTGATAACGGCGTGTTCAGGCATGATATGTATCCGTTTCGAGTTATTGTATCATATGTATCATCGTGTATCCAGAGCTTATTATACAGATAAGTATCTGTCTCAGGAGAGAAGTGAAGATTACCAGGCCCCACAAGTCTGCACTCGGACTCATCAACAAGGGATGGTGCCAGTGCACTACTAATCAGTTTCTGTTTCTGTGTGGTCATCACGATGTCCTTTCCGCTGACCAGCTTCACCTTCACCGACAGTTCATCTGAGAAGGGATGAACACTAAACATCCGATGAAGCGTCTGTTTGAACACAGCAGCATCAGTTTTGTACAGAAGAACGTTTCTACCCAGGTCCACAAAGGCTATCCTGCCTGTTTGAACATCCAACACAATTCCAAAGCTAAAGGGGGTGGCACTTGTTCCTGGAGATCGAGACATAATGTCCTTGAAGGTCACAAGGTTCCCTCTGATCCATATCTGAGACGAAATCACCCGTTTACAGTCTGCCACCCGTATACACCACACACCCGTCTGGCGGTAAAGCGACATATTGTCCGTCGAATCTTCTTCCGCGCCAATCTCCAGGCACGTCTTCCATTTCCACAACTTATCAAGGTCCATGATGTCTACCTGGAAGCTTCGACCTCCCAGTGCTGGGGTGGGGAGGGTGGCGTGGGTATTTCTGGCAAAGGGTGATGAAAGGTGTTGCACATGTCCCAAAACACTTCTGATATTTCTTTTGTCCTGACCGGTCCGTGGGAGAACAGTTCATCAGTTGACCGTCCTGTGTGATGTGGCAACATTCGGTGTTGACCCTGTTCGTGTCCAGCGATTGGGTGGGGATCTGAATACAGACCATGACTGAAGGGGAGGTGTGTATGGTTTAACGCCGCCTTTAGCAATATTCCAGCAATGTCACGGCGGGGGTCACCAGAAATGGGCTTTACACATTGCACCCATGGCGGGGAATCAGAACCGGGTCTTCGGCGTAACGCTTTTAACACTAGAGCTACCCCAACGCCCACAGACAAAGTAAACGCCCGTTAGTTCCACCCTCATATCTCGAGGGAATTGGTAAGAAAAGCAAAGGGCGGTGGTAATTTAAGGCCCCGGGGTTAGTGTAGGTTTACCGAAATGTGAGGCAGTGGATATACAGAGGGATGTGTTTGTTCAGCTCTGTTAAAATGATTTTTGTTTAACACCTCACCCAGCAACGCGGAACGAGTTTTCTTTTTGGAACCGTTTTGTTTGTTTGTTTTAACGCGCTGTGGCGGCGGACGGTAAATATTCGAAGTCTGAACAAGACAAATCAGTGATCAACATAATAAGCATCGCTCTATCTTTTCATTTTATAGTTGTTATATGTCAAATGCATGGATTGTTGCTAAAGGGGTAACAAGTAGCACACGTGCATTACGTCACGACAATAATCTTGAACCGAAGTTCAAAACCCATTCAGCACTCCTTAGCACTATCATAGTCTTGTGGACCTTGTATCTCATATTCTTTACCAGGGACAATGGGAGGAAACTCTACACAGCCTGCTTCAATGCCTTCATTCATAAGGTCACGAGTGTCCCCACCCCGTTACCACCCCCATTTCTCCAGCCCACCCTAATATCCCAAGTGGTGAGGTTTTAGTTTTACGCCGCTTTTAGCAATATTCCAGCAATATAACGGCGGGGGGACACCAGAAATGGGCTTAACACATTGTACCCATGTCGGGAATAGAACCCGGAAGTATTCAGTTGTGACGAGCGAACGCTTTAACCACTAGACTACCCACCGCCCCTATTTTTCCCAACCCTGCAGTACACTCACACGTCGGTCAGAATGTACACCAGTCCCTCCTCTGTCTCCCCATCCGGATACACACCTGCAGCATCAGAACAGAACTTCACACACCATCAGTGTATCTGCACCTTGGCTGTATCATGCTGTATTCATAACCTGAGATAAGACCATAGGCCCATAGCACACGATCTGGAGCCTGTTGCTAATGTAAAACATTTCTAAAACTCACCACAAGGAATGTATACAGTGATAAATATCTAACAGTTTTTGAAATCCAAAGTGAAACCTTTCTCAGAGACATTTTTTGTGATTTCATTCGTTAATATGCTGAGAGCTGTTGTAACACGGGTGTAGATGTAGCATAGTGGTGGTCCGATTAATTGGAAATAATCGAAGCTTGGTCGCAGTGGATAAACAACCAAGCAATCAAGACATGTTGAACATGTTTTCTCATAATCGAACGCAACCAATCTTTGAACACTTGTTTGCATCGACAATATTTTTCACAAGGTTGGTTTTGTCTGTGTTATTAAATTTACATTTCATAAGCACTACAAGCTCGTTCCAAGTCATGATTGAGATTTATCTTAAAGAATCCAGGAAATTTGTGTTCCTAACATCATCCTTTAAATATGCAGAAATTTGCAAATGAATTTTGTGCAATTTGCAAAAAAACCAACAAATTACGTGTTTTTCTATATTTTTGTGTGCCGATTATCAAAGCTTAAGAAGTTCGTAGGGCTACGAACGTTTCGAGAATAACTAGCCTGGATCTTAATCAGATGTTGCTCTGGCCCACAAGATCCCAGAATTTTCATGTATCTGTGATGAAACAGAGCGATGTTTACGACGTCATCCGAATTCTCCAACAGCGCTGCAGGAGCTTCCTTTGGACATAGAATGTTCTTCCTCGGGACTTTTCATTTGGCCTCAATGAGGCGAAAGGTGCCTGGCCTGCATCAATGCACAAGATGGACCACACCTCTCCCATGTTGTGTTATGGATCATTGCATGTGATATCTACCAATGTTCTTATGGACTGTTGACCGTTACCATAAATATTATACTTTTGTCTTTCCATATTAAAATATTTCATTCGCGGCAGTTAAAGTTTATTACCGATTGTGTTTTGTAGTCTGTGATTCACAATGCCTTTTGTTTTGGTATATTATATTGGGTGGGTGGGTGGGTGCGTGCGTGCGTGCGTGCGTGCGTGCGTGCGTGCGTGCGTGCGTGGTGAGTGAGTGAGTGAGTGAGTGAGTGAGTGAGTGAGTGAGGTGGAGTGAGGAGGTGAGTGGTGAGTGAGGTGAGTGAGTGAGTGAGTGGAGTGAGTGAGTGAGTGGTGAGTGAGTGAGTGAGTGGTGAGTGAGTGGTAGGTGAGTGGTGAGGTGAGTGAGTGTGGTTTTGTCAACAACAAGTATTTTGCATAGATGAAACTTTTATTGACACTTTTGTGCGGTGCGCAGAATTTATATAACTATGCGTTAAAATTTGAGTAATAATGACAATTCTATTCAAAACCATACATCAAATAGCCAAACGCCAACTTTGAAGTGAAATCAGGACAGCTACACTCAAAATTCCTGATTTGTTTGCTTGTTTTTTAACGCCTCAATATTCCACCTTGGTAATATGCGTTGGTAAATAATCCTGGACCAGACAATCCAGTGAATGACATCAATTACATCATTGCCGTTAGGAGACAATGAAATGAATCAACGCCAAGTCAACGATACCGTTAGCCGTCCCGTTAGTCACAACAAGCACGGTTGCTGCAGCTACACACCAATGGCAACCCGGTATTCACGGGTTGATATTGAAGAATGTAAGACATTACGCTACCCTGAGTGGTAGTAAAGTTTCATTTTTAAGTAGTTACTGTTTAAAAACGGCTTGCTACCTTTTCCGGAAAGAAACAAGAGAGTGAGTTAGTAATTATGGTTTTACGCCGCTTTTTTAGCAATATTTCAGCAATATCATGGGGGCACACCAGAAATGGGCTTCACACATTGTACCCATGTGGGAATTGAACTCCAGACGGGGCTTCTGCGTGACGAGCCAACGCTTTAACTACTAGGCACCTCACGGCCTCGGAAAGAAACAAGGAAGGAACCCAAAACTTAGCAGTTAAAGCTAAAACATGAAACGTCACATCGGCAGTATTTCAGTCATATCTGTTGGTTCGCTTGAAACCAAGGATTAAGCATTGTTGCTTAAATTTGAACCCGACCTCAGCGTGTCAGTCACAATTAAGTGACGCAACTCTATACAGATCCACAGATCAACATTGCGGGGTGTCCTTACTGATATCAGCTGGATATCAGTTACACGTGGTACACTGGAATTTACACTTTCTCAGTAACGTACAGATTCTAGTCCTTGTGTTGGGTTGAGTACCGACCCGAGGTTCGAACCCACACACTCAGAGTCAGGCATCTAATCGCCAGCACACAAAGACAGCGATCTAACCCCACTCAGGCATCGCGGCTTACACGAGAATGGAAGTCTGAAAACTGGTAGTCGAGATCACGTAGTTTTGTGTACCCCTCTGATGAGTGAAAAATTGCACGGCTCCCATGGTCCAAAGATATGAATACAAAATGTCATTTCAAAGTGGTAAAATGTAAACAAATTTAGGATTACATTTTCTCAGTGTCTCACTGTCAGTGGGTTTGAATCCCGGATGGGACTCCATCCTAGAATCTTTACTGAGAAAGTGTAATTCCAAACATAACTCATTACATATGACCACTTTCTGAACGGCTGTGTGTATTCAGTGTTGTCAGGTTGTATTATGGAGCTAAGTCCATTTGATCCAGCTGCAGATATGCCTGGCCTATGACCTTGTCCACGCCATGAACAGGCCACTTCAGCTGATCCAGAGGAACAGTTAAAGCTCCCCTGTACAGTCGGACTTGAACCACCACCCCCTCCACCGTCTTGGCGCACCCCAGCAGTCCTTGTCCCAGGTACAGAATCTCCGCGGCTTGTCACTGTTATCAAAGCATCATCCCACACCATGGTCTCTGGAAAGATGCGGAGGGATTAATCTGATAGTCAGTTGCCTCCGTTGTCAAGGTAGTACTTTCCATGTACACACTGGCAACACTAGGAGTCCCTTCTACAACGTTGTAGATGTTCCACTGGTATTGGTTGTAGACGTTGAGTTGGTAGATGGTCTCCAGTCCGAGGAAGTACTCGCAGTTGACGTCGCCAAAGCCGTGTTTATACTCCTCCCACGTCCTGTTGTAGCTGATGCCGGGGCACCAGGATGGGACGGGTTGTTCCTCCTGAACACCCACACCGTCCCCGCGCGTTACAGTTACAGTACACGGTGAAGGCGACAGGAGAGGCTGCCGGCTGGACTTTATAGAACCCAGTGCCCGTCACGCCTACCTCTGTACCCTCTTTGCAGCCTGGAATAATGATATATGATGTCTACTAAACTTTACTCTGAATCGTGAGTGTGAGTGAGCGTGTGAGTTTAGTTTTACGCCGCAAAATTACAGCTATTTGGCGGTGGTCTGTAAATACTCGAGTCTAGACCAGACAATCCAGTGATCAACAGCATGAGCATCGATCAATTAGGAATACGATGACACGTGTCAACCAAGTCAGAGAGCCTGACCTACCCGTTACTCGCCTATTACGACAATCATGGGTTACTAGTCGAATCGTAAGCATGTGTATATGAATCAATAGTCAATAGTGGTCACGATAAGGTCAGCGTATCCTTCCCAACCTTCTGACTCCCGTTACAAAACACACGAAGAGGCAAGTCTTCCATGAAACTGTCTTTGCTTAACTGTATAAGGTATTCAGACAGCTGTAGTATAGCGTATGCCACACAATAGACATTCACTTCAATGTGAGATTTAAAGAGGAGGGCATTTTTGTGCCCCCAACCCCGTCATATAAGGAATTGTTATACCACCGTCATTTACAGTCAAAATTATAATTTAAAACCCCAAACATCTCTATAATCATTGGGAATCTTTGCTGGAAGACGCGTCCAACTATAACATGAGGATATGCTTATGAATCACTTCCCAATAGGGGCGGTGGGGTAGCCTAGTGGTTAAAGCGTTTCACGTCATCATGAAGGCCCGGGTTCGATTCCCCACATGGGTGCAATGTGTGACGCTCATTTCTGGTGTCCCTCACCCGCTGTGGTATTGCTGTAACATTGCTAAAGCGGCGTAAAACCCAACTCACTGACTCACTTTCCAATAGTGGTGATACAACGTGTCATCTTAAAGAGAAATCCCTGTCATATTCGCATCAGACGTGTTGATCTCAAGTCTTGAATCCACAGAATTATATTTCATAATCTCGGAGTTTCAGGTGTCCGGTTCTGGGTTATAACTATTTTATAATAAGACGGGTTCTCTTGTCGTCAGGTTTTGTTAAGGTAATACTATTTACGATTGTTAAACAAACAGTTAAACAGTTCATTTTACAATAACCAATCACAACACCTGTACTTTCAGTTTACCTAAACTCTGGTGCATTGCCTGTTAGTGCTATGTAGTTCATTGTGGTGCCTACAAACAGTAAAGTATTCAGAAACCAGATATTTTTGGGGTTTGTTTTCATTGTTGAAAACAGGACAGAGCAAGTTTGTATCCGGACTGGTAATTTTTAAAGTTACCAGTCCGGCTGTCTAACTTGGAATTTGGGGAGTTTAAACGCTGCTTAATAGTTCTTACTCTGTTGTTTGCCTGTTGTCCAACGCTGTATTTCAGCAATATTTCAGCTACATGACTCGAAATAATACACAACATAAGCGTGTTTGGACCCGACAATCTATTAACATCGATCTACGCAATCAGGATACGATAACATGTGTCAGCAAGCCTGTCCACCTGATCCCATTAGTCGCCTCGTATGACAAGCATAGGTTCCTGAGGACCCATTCTAGCCCGGATCTGACAGGTGAATTTCATTTGCTACAAGCAGTACGCTATCAATACTTACTGTAAATATATCTCCCACAGTACTGTCCTGCATATCCAGGAATACAGATGCAGATAGTTCCAGTCCAAGTACCGCCATTTTACATGGATTCAAGGCTCTCTGAAGATGAAGAGTTAAGCAACATGACCACCAATTACCTGTCTACAGAATTCAGGGTAATTACAACATCTGTAGGCAATGCAGCTGGCAGGGTCGGTTGGGCGTACAACCTAGGTCACTAGATTATAGTCAGTGAGTGGAGTGAGTTTAGTTTTACGGCGGTCGGTAAATAATCGAGTCTGGACCAGAAAATCCAGTAATCAACAGCACGAGCAACGATCTGCGCAATTGGGAACCGATGACATGGGTCAACCAAGTCAGCAAAGCCTGACCACCCGATCCCGTTAGTCGCCTCTTACGACAAGTATGGGTTACTGAAGATCAATATTCTAACCCGGACCTTCACGGGTAGGTCACTAGATTTTAACGGTTTACTCAGCAATTTGCAGATTTATTTCGGCGCCTTTAATCAATCATCAAGTCTGGACAAGGCATTCCAGTGATCATTGGAATGTGATGTCTACAAACGACCAAGTCACAGAGGCTGACCGTGATTTCTTTAGCCGCGTCGTATGACAGGCAAAGATTGCTAGGGAAGAAAGG
The DNA here is from genome assembly GCF_003918875.1 of Haliotis rubra. Taxonomy (NCBI): domain Eukaryota; kingdom Metazoa; phylum Mollusca; class Gastropoda; order Lepetellida; family Haliotidae; genus Haliotis; species Haliotis rubra. The sequence continues at coordinate 32,754 of NW_025766412.1, forward strand.
TATAGGTTTGCTTGGGAGGACAGACATACGTTGGTGGGTCATCAGGGGACATAAGCCACGGGTTGGACAGGGACAGGTTGGCAGGGGACGTCAGGCATAGATTGGTGGGGACACGTCAGACTGGGGACGTCAGGCATAGGTTGGAGGGGAATACAGACGGGGACGTGAGGCACAGGTTGGTGACGGGACATCAGGCTGGGGACTGGCATAGGCTGGGGACGTCAGGCATAGGTTGTGGGGACGCCAGGGCATTGGTTGGTTGGGACGTCAGGCATAGGTTTGTGGGGAATACAGACGGGGACGGCAGGCATATGTTGGTGGGGACGTCAGGCATTGATTGGTTTGGGACGTGAGGTCAGCACGGGAGGCAGGTTGGTGGGGACGATAGGTATAGGTTGGTGGGGACGTCAGGCTGAAGGACAGGCAAATCTGTTTTGGGACGTCAGGCTGGGGCATAGGTTGGTGGGGAATACAGACGGGGACGACAGGCATAGGTTGTTGGGGACGTCAGGCTGGGGACGTGAGGCATGGGTTCGAGGCATAGGTTGGTGGGGACGTCAGGCATAGGTCAGGGTGGGGACGCCAGGCTGGGGACGTGAGGCATAGGTTTGTGCGGACGACAGACATAGGTTGTTGGGGACGTCAGGCTGGGGACGTGAGGCATGGGTTGGCGGGGACGTCAGGCATAGGTTGGTGGGGACGTCAGGCTGGGGACGTCAGGCATTGGTTGTTTGGGGACGTCAGGCTGGGGACGTGAGGCATGGGTTTGTGGGGACGTCGTCAAGCTAGGACGTCAGGTATGGGTTTGTGGGGACGTCAGGCATAGGTTTGGGGACGTCAGGCTTGGGACGTGAGGCATAGGTTGGTGCGGACGTCAGACATAGGCTGTTGACGTCAGGCTGGGGACGTGAGGCATAGGTTGGTGGGGACGTCAGGCCGGGGCATCAGGTTGGTGGGGACGTCAGGCATAGGCTGGGGACATCAGGCATTAGGTTGTTGGGGACGTCAGGCTGGGGACGTGAGGCATGGGTTGGTCAGGGACGTCAGGCATATATAGGTTGGTGGGGACGTCAGGCTAGGGACGTCGGTTTTCATGGTGGGGGCGTCAGGCTGAGGTCGGCAGGCATAGGTTGGTTTCAGACGTCAGGCTGGGGACGTCAGGCATAGGTTGGTGGGGAATACAGACAGGGGACGACAGGCATAGGTTGTTGGGGACGTCAGGCTGGGGACGTCAGGCATAGGTTGTTTCAGACGTCAGGCTGGGGACGTCAGGCATAGGTTGGTTTCAGACGTCAGGCTGGGGACGACAGGCATGGGCTTAGTGGGGACGATGCCTCCCTCTCTCGTATATTTCAACGAAGTAGCGACACGTGTTTCACGCGACACCGTTTCCTTTATATTCCTGCCACGTCATGTTGACTACCCGTTATGTGAACATAATACTCGCTTGACAACAACCAACACAAACGACGCTTATTTTAACATATATATCATCAATATAGGCAGTCATATACCAAAGCTGCAGCATCTTTGCGTTGTAAATGTCTACATCCGTTCTTTGAAGTCATCCCACCACATCCTGAGCTGGACACGTCGCCAAGAATGTCGCACGTCACTGCAACTGTCATCCCTCTCTTGCACGCGTTGACCGAAACACCCGTATAAGCGTGCGCATATCATTGCGCACTCGACGGCGTTTAGTGTAGTAGTGGACTGGTAGGGGTCGATGGGATATACTACTATGGAGGCTAGCTACATCCGGGTAATCCAATGAAGTCCGCCATGTCCGTACTGGTATAAACAACGATTGTATCGAAGACCAGCAGAGACGCTATGATCAACTGACCATGATTGGTTGGAAATGTATTTTACCATCATCCTGTAAAACAAAAACAAAATAATTATCTTGAACAAACATAAATCACGCTCTTCCGCGTAGTGAGTGAATACTGTCTTAAACCGGAAATCCAGGAATGATGTCTGATGCAAAATCCTTAAATGTGTTATTTTATTCAAAATAAGATCATTTTTATGTGTTCAACGTAGCCACCAAATTCTAAACGGTCGGGTAAATAAAAGCCCAAGAAACATGTTTTTAATAAAGAGACAAAATTATCTGAATAATGTTCTTGATTCTCATTTTAATGTAATTCTTATTACAAGTTCTTGCGTTCTTTGGACTTGTGGACGGCGACTGATTAAAAGATAAACATTTCATATGACGAGGCGGTACGTTTTAGGGCTCGAGTTGGAAGGAAAAGGAAAAGTCATTTTAAGTAGTATATCGCTATGAGCGGGTAAAAAAAAATAACGCCACATCGTCAGAATTTCAATTATGCAGTGAAGAAAACATATATACATTTCACTATGTTATATACAACTCCTTATCTTGCATAGTAAAATGTACCTCAAATTAAAGTCAAATATTTGAAAAACATATTCACTTCAATTAGCTTCAAGAATAATTTTGTGGTAATGAATTACCTTCACGTGATTGAAGGCTAATCAAAATTAAACTCCTTAGGGCAAAGGTGGAAGCTTACTAGACGTAATGAACTGCACGAGGAAATGGTACCTTAGGGTAACATTTGTAACTCCCGATTATATTTCTGATTTCCTCCCTTTGTGTTTCTAACTTCCAATTATTTGGTTGGGGTTACTTCCAACTTCTATAAGTTATCAACTGCAGAGTATGTCAAATCATGTATTGCCAACTGCCGACTAACACATGGAACAAATCACATAAGAACGACTACAGGATCATCATGGTCTTCCAAACTAATTAGTCATAACATCGATGTTTGCTTGGAGCGAAAACTTTTCCACCCGCCATGGACGACTGAGATATGTCAAATCAAATCACTCTCGCCTTAGACTAGGATGCAGTGATTTAAATTCCTCATAAGTGCGACAAGGATACACCTCTGAAGAGCCCTTTCTTGTTCCGCTGAAGACCACCGTGAAGGTCCGGGTTAGAATTGATCTTCAGCAACCCATGCTTGTCGTAATAGGCGACTTACGGGATCGGGGTGGTCAGGCTGGCTGACTTGGTTGACACATGTCATCGGTTCCCAGTGCGCAGGTCGATGCTCACTGCTGCTGATCACTTCGATTATCTGGTCCAGACTCGATTATTTACAGATTGCCGCCATATAGCATGAATATTGCTGGAGCATGTGGCGTAAAAAAACTAAACTCCCGCTCACTCACTCCCTCCCTGGAAGACCATTCTCGTTCCTTCTTGTCTTGATTGTTTCTCATTATGGCCAAAGCAGCACCATTAAATGAAATTTCCAAACTTTTATTTCATAGGAGGGTAACCTCAACTCTGGAAATCTTCAGAAACCGCAGGATTCTCATTTGTTGTGTGCATTGCTGGAGAGGTGTATATACAAGTAGCAGAGACATGCACTTATGCAGGCGGTATGTAGGTTTACGGAAATTCCATATGTTTAAACCAAATGTTAGCAATGCATCCCCACATTAGTATGATAGAAAATAACCACGTTAAATGCAAAAAGATTTGAATCTGCACCGATTTACCTATCACAATACCGGATCAGGACCACCAGCAACCAGTAAAAGACCACAGGACTTCTAGTATAATAATATTGTAGCTGTATACAGGGCTTACCATATGTGTTTTATTCACTTTATAATGCACATATTTCATAGTATTTGTTAGCACCCATTTCTCTGTATTAGCACTGACATTGTTGAATTGCTCCTGACAATAAAAGAGGAAATATTTAAATACTGTAAACCATCGGGTCAGGTCAAATGTTTCGATTGGACTGTTACGTATAAGTAAGAGCTAGGGTTGAGAGACTTTTGGTCCAGGAAACCATTTGGACGGTATCAACAATGGTTTAATATGAGAGCATCCAGTAAAAGGAATAAATGTCGCGGCTACAAAGTTCAGATTGGGGAAAATACAATTAAACATATTAAGAACCCAGCTTACATTAAAGGGAGTTTGGACACTATAAAAGAGGAGACTAGAGTTTCAAAGTTATGTAACAGATATCCTCCAACTTGATTCCAAAAGAGCGATATTATCTGGGGGACGAGTGACTGAGTAAGTTTGGTTTTATGCCGCTTTTAGCAATATTCCATTGGGAGTTTTTGAAATGGGCTGCACACGACATACTCATGTAGGGGAATTGGTGGGGAGTCTTCGGCGTACAATATAAATGTAGAAAAATATAAAAGGTAATTACTGATCACAAACATTTTACGCAAACACACAACTTTACAGCACATGAGCGACGAGTTGGTCCGTATTAGCTGCTGAAAGTGTCGCCATACGCAAGATCCATTGGTTTTCAGTCACCAGCACGGCTTACTTCCATGGAGGGTCGTTTCATCTCTAAGGTCCAATGCGTCAATCGTAATGATTCTACTAATCATACATTTTGTGCGTACTTGTATATATGTCAAGAGTAGAGACTGCGATCTGGTACAGAATGCGATGAGTCTCTACCAGTAGAGATTACGATCGGAGTCTCTCACCTGGTAGAATCTCGAATCTACCAGGTCTCAATCTACCACAACGTATACATTAACAATGGGGCGTCTGTAAATCCAATTCTACAAACTGGTAGAGTATGCGTTCAGTGACAGTTTCGGTGCAATCTAATTATGAACCAAAATAGAACGATGAAACCGGTTTCAACATGATGACACCAACGTCAATCTAGTCGTATCAGATCAGCGAAGTTGCACGATTGATTGTAGACCGTATGCAGTATGAGTTGATTCAGACCAGTAATCGGCGAAAGATCTAAAGCTGTGCAACTGAAAACACCCCAAATAATAGGAATGATTATAGATTCGCCAAACGCAGAAGAACCATCCGGAAAGGATATATATGGTTGTTATGGTAACCATCATAATGCGATTTAAAGAAAAAGACATACTTGGTTCTCTGTTGTTTTTAGAAACTGCACAAATTACAATTACCCAGATTTCACGCAGTGTAAAAATGGTTCCAGTTCCAGATGCCAACATTAGCCTTCCCAGATTCTTCCAGGAAATGTTACAGTCATGACTTTTTCGAGAAAGTGGAAAGTGAGTTTTCTTAGAAATAAACACGTTTCAGGCCCTGACAACGTCCTAGATATATTCCATCATCAATCATTTCAAGCTCCTGTTTCCAGCTGGTTCCAAAATCGTCGCGTAATTTCGAATATGAGAAAATGTGATCGAGTGGCTGAGGTCTTTTCACCGCCACTGCGGTGATGCCCCTCGATTATTTCAATTAATCCGGACCACCACGGAGATATATGTGTAACGGACTTCAGACACCTTTTTTAAATTAACGTAACACAGATATCACATGAAGCGGTTATCACATGGAACTTCCCAGCGTAGACTTTCAGTTTGGATAAAAAGCCAAGCAAAGGGAGGTAAGATAAAATCATAAAAAGCCAAATGGCTCCATCAGAATATAGTGGAAGTGATCATAACGTATACCCTGGAGATTATTGAGGGAGAGATGTCATGCGAATGTGTCCAATTATTTAAGATGTTTGAATTTGATTTTGAAATTTGATTTGATGATAATGCATGAGGTTTGTAGAAATTGAAGTTGTTCGTCACAAAGGTTCGTGGAAAAACTGACAAGTTGTAGTTTGATGGTTTTTTAAACTTAACTTCAATCAGGTTTCCTTTACACCAGCCCATGCTGTATATACAGGGAGGCAAATGCCGCCATAATGAAACTTGACCTCGAAATCGCTTTACCTAGGGACTCAGGGGACATTGGCATGTACTCATAGCAGAAGTCCCAATTGTGATGACATTCAGCTGCCAGAACAATTTACAGATTTGACCACACGCTCCAGACACATCTCTGGAGACCCTGTTCCACAGGTCGATGTACGAGGGCTACTACTCCTTGTTTCTCAATATGACCAAAACACACCACGGGAAATGGCATGTCTTCTCATCTTAAGTCCCAATTTGTGATGACATTCAGCTGCCAGAACAATTTACAGATTTGACCACGCTCCAGACACATCTCTGGGGCCTGTTCCGCAGGTCGATGTGCAGACGGATACTACTCCTTGTTTCTCAATATGACCAAAACACACCACAGAAATGGCATGTCTTCTCATGCATGAAGTCAAATTGCGATGTCATGATCATTTCAGCGAACAAAATCATATAAACATAGTTTGCACCAGATTTATACTTAAAAATACCCCAACAACTGACTCTGTTTCAATAAAGTTTCAATAAAGAGCCTAAGCCTACTATTCATGATCAACAGCTGTCACTTATATTCCAAACTTCCTGTGGAATACAGGCCAGTGTAAAAGTGAAAGATCAAAGTCAGTCCACGACATTACTGATTACAGGATCCATGTACAGTTCAAGACCAAACACAGATGATGCCGCCTACGTACCAGATTAATAAGAATTCGCTGCTGAATTATCAGGAATTAAGTCCGCTCCGGCAACCTGTATAGGGACAGCCGGAATTGAAGGCAAAATCACCATAACAGACTTGCTAAGTGCACTTCAAGCCATCAGCAGGCGAGGAACTGAAACTCTGGACCAAGTGTTGTCATCGTGATATTACCTAAACAAACATATCTAATCAAAAGGTGGGCATATGTTGGATCTTACTCAGATATTCCTTGAAAATGGACAAAAGCTTGAACACGGGCGAAACATGTGCTGTAGCAAAAGCGGAAATAAAGCTTCAGATAAAAGGCCAAAGTCAATGTCCAAAATATCGAGTTATTTATGGAAACAGTTTGAGGGGTAAACTATAATTTGGACCAGATCAAATGCTTATTTCTATTGCACCCTATTTACTCTGCTTCCATGACTGGTAGTGTTCATATAAAGCATATCTATTGTTCATAAAATCAGCCTGGTGAATCTTCTCGCATGATACAGCCCAAAAGTACTTTTGTTGAGTATGGATCTATGCAGTTTACTGAGAGAAAGTACTTAAAGGGAATATCTCTGTAGTTATTTTCTATCTTTATTATTTGCCCTTTTCAGACAATGTACCGATGATTCCATTTATTCCAACCACCAGGAGCAACAGGCAAAGAGATCAAATAATGTGCATTATCAATTCAAAGGAATTTCCTGTTACCCAGAGATGTGATCTAATGTGGGCACAGCAATTTAGAATCCACCATGATCCCAGTTGTCTTTCTCTTTTGCGAGCTAACACCATGTAAACTGGGCCAGTACTGGCATCGTTCTGGTCTGTACCGTTGGTTTTGGCATAATGTACGACAGTATAAGAGCCGAATGCTGGATGAAAGTCACCTGTTTTTCCGTTAAGAGGGCCCCGTTACAGAATTAAAACTGTAGAGAACCTCATGCTTGGGTGAAGTTACCGTAAATACTGCACCGGTGTTGCAGCTGGCCCAGTACAGGCAGTGCACTTCCTGTCTAATTGAATTGTGAGGAGATTATCTCAGGACCAAGAGAGGTGGCCAACAGGTTAGAGTGTGATGTACCACCACCATTTCTGAGGTATATAAGAATTGACTTAAAAGTGACACCTAAAGTGGCCAGCAGTACGTGTTGTGAATCGCTTACAGAAGACTTCTGTTTTCAACTAAGGTTGAGTGTTGAGCTAAATGTTTAGCAATAACATGCAGCATGAATTTCGCTTTAAGGAAAAGAGCATTTTGAAATAATTGCATTTACGATTTACAAACATATATCTTTACGCTGCTTTGTATGCAAGAACATTCTAAAAGATATTGCCATGCCATTTCACTAGGACAAGCATACTGGCAAGAGCATCTGATCTTAAAATCATTCTAAATAAAATAATAGTGGAAGCCGGACGTTTATTGTACCTCCAGTTTTGCATGAATAATGTTAGGATTTTTCTTATGCCAGACCAAAAGAATGAAGGCGAGACTTGCATTTTATTTTATATGAATTTTCAATTTAAAACCTGCTAAAAAGGTATGTATGTATTCACGGAGAAATCTGGTGACATACCTCCGTTAAAAACACTAAGTTCAATGTATAAAAAGCTAGGTCATGGTACTGTTTGATAAAACGCCGAAAGGTTGAATCAAAGTAAATGAAAGGGAGATTTAAAATGCTTCAAAAGAGGAATACTTCAAAGGTGAATTGGATTTGAGCTGTGAACCAAACTCATCCAGAGGGCAAGGAACTCTGAATCAATGAAGAAAGGGATGCATCATTTTCCATGTTGTTTCATAAATAAACTTATGGATAAACTTGTGTTTCTGGTGTGTTTTATTAACGCAGTTTATTTGGTATCTGCTTGCTTTAATAGTAAAAGAAACTGTTTTAAGCAACCAGGTCAGTGCCAGCCCAGCTGTGAAGAGTCAATTTACAGCCACATCCATGGCTGTAATATTCTGGGCCTTCACTAGCGCAGCCTGTATTTGCCCCATTTCGCCTTAATGTGCAAAATAATTTTACGCCAATGAAGCGAAGATTTAAAGTTACTGGGGCGGTATATTGGTCCCGAGTTACGCGATGCTCAACTGGAGTTAGTGGCTGTTTTCTCGTGGATTCGGCTTTATTGTGGTTGGTGATGTTAAACTCTTTTTGGAAGTATTTTTCGTGAACGTCTATAAATATGCTTTGCACAGAATTGGCGACACTCTAAATAGTTCAAGGGTATCAACTTAGTATGGAACTTTTTCAGCAGAATTATTGTCGATGTTAACATCAAAGAGCCAATTTACGTACATTTATTCGGTTAATTTAGATCTTATGATTAATAAAGAGGAAGACAAAATGTCATTGAAAGTCATGGACTTGTGTCATTATGTATCGCGCATTCAGCGCAATTGAAATAGAAATTTATTTTACTTTTGAAGATGTCCATTTATTGTGAATACTTTAGAAACAGTGTATACAAGGATATCTGTCAGATTATCTGTTATCTGTTTTTGTTATAGCCTCTCTTCCAAAGACTGAAGCTGTTATGTAATACTAGCTTCCTATATGGTAAAAGTCACAATTTCCCTAGAAACAAAATTATTAAAAGATTTAGTGTATATCAAATATATGTAACTCCTTGTATATGGGCCAGGAGCCTTTATACAATAACTATTTGATTAGTTTTGTATCATGTCAAAATCTATTACAGAGGTGCTACAGAGGATATGATATCATCAAAACCCCACTTTCACTGCTTTCAGTTTTTTACCACCTAGGGCTTAAGGACCAGGAATGAAGTCGTTCCCTCCAGCAAAGACTCTATCCTATGTAAGACCTCGCTCTAAGACTCGATACCA
>NW_025766413.1:0-41860 GCF_003918875.1 Haliotis rubra
ATAAAGATAATGTCGGCATGGCATGGGTTTATTATAACCAAACAAGTCAGGAGAGTGAAATATTTACAAAATGACCCCCTAATTGGGTGTGGGATGGGTGGGGGCGGGGAAGAGAATGGTTTTCTTTGTTGTATTGGACCATGCTGCATTATGCATGCAGATGCAAGTCACATATATCTTCATAGCTCTCCTTCTTAAGTGCCTTAATCATAAGCGCATGCTCACACACCATTTCACTTTAGACATATATACCTGCTGGTATTTCTATGACCAGAAACCATTTATAGGCATTTTTCTACGATTCTGTATTACTGAACATTCCTATGGTTGTTGATTTGCACTGGATATAAGTTGGATTATCCCATATATTTCCACATACCTGCTCTGATCTGCATAACCAATATTTTTTATTGAAGAATGCCAAGTAGTCCAAACTACTCATTATCATCACTATTCTTTCACAATTTATAGATTTTCTATATTGTAAGAGAAACAATTAGAAAATCACATCCAGGGACCTACACTTTTACTGAATATCTTAAGATATTCAATATCAATAACATATGTGCCACTATGCTTAGCTTCATGTCATACCCAAATATATTTAGCCTTGTAGGGTATCTGACAAAAAAGAATCTTAAATAGAGTAAGCAATAAATGCACAAAATGCTGGTCTACTAATGTTTCTATTAATTATTATGTGCATTATATACGAAAACATGCCATATCTTAAAAAAAGCTATACATTTTCACTGCATTAAGATGGAATTACATTTGTCCCACCTGTCCTTGTGCACATGGGTGATCAATGCTTTGTACTCTTGGCCATGTGACCTGATCCTGAATAAATTTCTTGTTCTTGTTCTATTTTTATTGTTCTTTTAATACATAAGTTTTGAAGAAATCAGCTTTAGAATGGTATGCATTTAAAATATTGTATAGAATGAAATGAATGTTATTTCCACAGAAAACATCAGAATTTTGCTTAATTGTTGTGATTGAGCACACAGTACATGACATTGTTGTTCATTTTAACAATGGGAATACTACTCAAAAAATGTTTTTGTTTTGGAAGCTGCATCATAGGTATGACATACCTTTAGCCATGAGGAAGTTAATGGAATGATAGTCATGGAATATAAGACACTGTAGACTTGTGCTGCAATCTAAGAGCTCAATACTTCAGGCATATTCCTGTAACCTATTAAGATTGTTAGATAGGTTTAGGAAATGGCAAGCATTACTTCTTTTCATAATTACCTTTCCCATCTTCAGTTATAACTGCACACTTATAACTACATGTATATTATTCATGTTTTTCTTCAATGCTTTGTTCTTGACAAACAAGTGATAAAACCCCGAATATATAATATATTTTAATTCATTTTATCAAATTTAACAACCAAAATCACTGTCAGTCTATCAAACAAAACTTTTCAAGGTAAGAGCTTACTCCACAGTCCTTCTTAAATTTACTTGTCCAATAGTATACATATTAATCCAAATTCATACATTTAATACCTTAATGGGTCACACTTTAACCTTTCAACATATTGTATACATGGGGTTAAAATCAAGGAGACAACATTATCTGTTTACATGCATTACAAAATTTATGAAATTACCTAACCATATACATTTCCCATCCAAATTCATTCACAAGGTTACAAATTATTTCACAAATATTATTATTTCTCCCACAAAATGTCTATATGAGATAACCACCTTGCTCAAATAAACGAGTAGGTTCTCACACCTTTCATAGAGTCAGTTCCTCCTTGGAATTCTTGTTTCAACAATCTGGTGAGCAGCTGCAAGATCTGAACAGACAGCTACTCAAGTAGTAGCAATTAGGGAAGCATATGGTGACATGTCTGCACAGTCAGTGCTAACTCAAGCTGGTCTCTATTCAGTTGATTCAGCCATTAACAGACAGTTTTAACCAGATTCCACTTTTCACCAATTCAGTTCAAGCAAGTCTAGAAACTGAATAAAACACTCATATCCAAGATGATGGCAATTCATTGATTATAATCAACCTGTGATATACTAAATTATGGTACATAATATTATTATCTGTCAAATACTGGGTTTGCTTTCTGCAATACACATTACAATGTTTGCAACAAAAAGTGAGAAATACAACCCAGATATGACACTGTATAGTGTATGCCTGGACTCAATTGAAAACAATGAAATGTGACTGTTTTTATAGTACATCTACATAACATAGCATTCCAAGTGTAAGGAAAGCATCTTCTTTATTGGGGGAGGTAACATGTAAAGGGTGTGCATGTGTTTGGTGTAACAGATATGCTTTGTTATATACCAAAAATGTACTGTGCATGGTTGGCAGTATTAACATACTAGTAGGTAACATGTAATATATTCATCTCACCTTGATGTTATCAAGGACCATATAATACATTATATGGTCTCTGAGTTCTATCAATAACAAAACACTCTTAAATATTTCTATTTCAAGATTATATTAACAAAGTATTAAGAGTGATGTAAAAGAATTCCACACACATACACACAACTTTAGTACAGCTAATTAAAGCTCCTTTATATACATGAGACACCTAAACGGAAACTGATCACCCAATGGGAACAACATTTTGTGTTTGCTCTTAATTTTGCAGTTACTGTCATGTCAAAATGAATGTGTATTCCCAATTACCAATCACAGCTGCTGTAAAATGCCACCAAATTAGGCTGTGAAGACTGTTTTTTCCATTTCCTCCCTCAGATGCAAGACCCCCTCCCTCCTCTACCCATCCCAGTGTCAGTGTCTGACTGGTACCTAGTTGAGGGTTGATGGAATTAATTAAGAGTGTTAGAACATTTGACCTCTGGGTTTATAACCAAAGGTTTCAGAATACCTTTATCAGGTAATACAATGTTTCCTTCATGAACAGTTGTCAAGAGTACAGGCACTGATATAGAAATAACTTCAAATAAGAAGAAAAAGAAGAATGGCCATCTTCACTTACTGAATGCTAACACAAATAGGTAAGTTAATATTTCATTTTAAATTCTACCATATTTATGACCACTGACTGAACTGTTCTTCTGTAATATCAGCCTGCAATGATAAAAATACTGTAATTTACCATTTCTTGCAATTTTTCCAATTTATTTTTTGTGTTGGATTTGTTCCCCACTGTTATACATTCCTTGTGAAGGAAGTATTATTATCATGTGTATCATTGTTGTTATTTGTAATTATATATATGGATGGAATTTCAATGATACTTGTATGAAATTCTGTCAAGTCTATTTATCTGTTGGCATTATCCAGTTAAAAGGACAAAGGTGGGAAATGAAGATCTATGAGAAGGTTTGAGATTATCTCTTACAAATGTATACATATTTTCAAAAGGATGACCCCATGTGTTTTCAAGAATTTGATGTCTAATAGTAGTAACATGGGGCTTGAAGGGAATTTTGTTTTGACCCCTCAACTGATTTAGGAAATTACCACACTGTATAAAATATTCCAGTAGCTAAATGAATTGGAATCTTATGACCCTAAACTATACTTGAAGTGAATTGAAACATAAGAAATGTTACACTTGAAATATAAAGAAAAACACATATAAATTTATCAAGGAATTATGTGTTCCTAAACCTGATATAGTGTGATATGAAAAATGACCTTTCAGATACATTGATGATTTATTGAGGCGATTTAAAGAAACACTCATTAGAGCAAGAAATAATCATTACTGGTTTTCAAAACAGTATTAGAAAACTTTAGAAATGTCAATGAAGGCATGTTATCTAGTCTTTTAAAATATATACTATACCTTGGAGAAACAACACAGAAGATGGGATACACAGAAAACTGATATGACATAGGATACCAATGCAATGAAGGTGAGAGATGAAATATCCAAGGAGCATCTACAACAAAAGAAACTCAAATTAGGAATGATACACTACTGAACACAGAAGCACTCCTAATGAAACTGAAGCTAATAATAAGGTTCCTAGAGGTGAAGAACAATATCCAACGATTCATAAATTCTATGAACATATCCTAAGTCCCTCCTTACCCTCCTATCGACTTTACCCTTATCCATCCTGGTAAAATGTTTCTTATCAAGTAAGGGCACATTCTTCATCCATAAAGTCTTCCATGCTGAAAATAATCCATACATTTTCAGTCTCCACTCCTTTCACAGATTTCAAGTTTAGTGTTGTTCCCTCCACAGATATTTCTTCATGTGTGCTACTATTTTCCACTTAGACTCATGTTTCCTCCTTGGCATGAAAAATATTCTATGTCCATTTATTTCATGAAGTTTGGATTTCATTCTACCAGCGTTCAACTAGAAACCAATACAGGATTCCAGGCATTCTTTCTCCACAAGGTAAGTGGCTTGAGATCATGTCTCTTTCCCTACTCCATGTCCATTCCATTATTTCGTATTCCTTTCATACAACAAATCTGGGCTGTGTCTGCCATGTTATCCTCCATCTTTTCCTTCCATTTCTTCCTTCCTTCCACATGGTTTCCTACATGCCTGGTTCCATTCCATTTATTTCTTTCCATTCTTCATGTTTTCATCCATCCTTCATATATTCTTCCACCTCCCCCATGTCTTCGTGCAAGTGGTCTGTCTTTCTATTCCTCCGTGTTTCTCCTGTCGTGTATAATAGGGCTTGGTGTACATCCTTGTTTGGTGTGGTCCATTCTGAGTCCATATTCCATGTTCCGGTTCCTCCCACTCTTGTTCAGTCACTCCTCTTCCTTCTCCACTCACTCACACTCCTCCGGCTCACTCCGCTCCATCCACTCCAGTCCACTCGGCTCACTTTCGGTCCTCCATTCCACTCCACTGCACTGCCTCCACCTTCCTCCACCTGACTCACCCCTCTTCCACTCTGCTCCTCCTGGTCCTTCCCTCGGCTCCACTCCACTCGGACTCCACTGCACTGCTTTCACCCTCTGCCTCATTCACTCACTCTGCTCCAGTCCTCCACCACTGCACTACTCTCACTGCACCTCCACCTCATGTCTCACTCCTCCTCCACTCCACTGCTCTCCTGGACCCTCTTCCCTCGGCCTCAGGCTGCCCCTCCAGTCCCACTCCCCACTCGCTTCTCTCCACTAGACCCTCTTCCCTCATTCCGACTCCATGGCTCCGCTCCCACTCCACTCTCCCTGCACCCCTCCTCGCACTCACTCACTAGTCCACCCTCGCTTTCCCTGCACCTCTTCCTTCCTTCCAGTCACTCCCCTCACTCCAGCTTCCTCACTCCACCCTCTTCCCTCAGCCGACTCACTCCGGCTCAGTCACCCCCACTCCTTCACTCTCCTCGCCCTCTTCCTAACCAGAACACTCACTCGGCTCCACCCTCCAACCACTATGCTGCTCTCACTACACACCTCTTCCCTCAGCCGACTCCCTCCGGCTCCAGTCCTCCACCCACTACGGCTACTCTCACTACACCCTCTTCCCTCGCTCGAGCTCACTCTGCTCCACCCACTCCAGCCGCTATGCTGCTCTCACTGCACACCTCTTCCCTTGCTCGACTCACTCCGCTCCACGCTCCACCCACTACACTCTCTCACTGCACCCTCTTCCCTCGGCTCGACTCCTCCGGCTCCACCCACTGCACCCACTACACTACTCTCACTGCACCCTCTTCCCTCTCACTCGACTCACTCTGCTCCACCCACTCCAACCACTGTGCTACTCTCACTAGACCCTCTTCCCTCGCTCGACACCCTCCGCTCCAGTCACTCCCCCACTACGCTACTCTCACTACACCCTCTTCCCTCACACCACCCACTCCTCTCAAGTCAACTCCACTCAACTTCTCTCACTCACTCCTCCTCACTCCTCCCCAACCAATCCTCTCATTTCACTTGCACCACCCACTCCTCTCCACTCCGCTCTTGTTCAATCCACTCCTTGGCAGCTGCCATTCAAGTTATTCAAAGTACTTTCCATGGTTTTAAAAGCATGTTGGTGGCCATTTTCTTGAATGTTTTGATGTAGTTAGTTAATGCAAACATGGTACATTGATTATGTCTTTCTGTTTTTCTTCACAGGACAACACCACACCACACTTTGTACGAAGCAGTGAAAGAACCATGTCATTTTCTGATTGAAAAATTCAAGAACTTGAATTACAAGCATCTCAACAATGAAAGTTCAGAAATGGAGTCCATCCCAAGTGTTTGTGACTGTATTCAGTTTTGATACAGAGGGGCAGAAGGGGCAAGAAGGCTTATGTTAATATCTAACTCTGTAACTGGAAAAGTGTAAATGGAGGAATGACTGAAAATACGACTTTTAAAGCTTTGCAGATGCCATATCTTAATTATATTTCAAAGTTACCATGTGCAGATTTACATGTAAGAAATGGAAATACACTAAGCTGAAATTCTTAATTTTTAACTAATATTATTAATCACATGCATTTGACCAGAAATGGGATAATGCCTTTAAAGCTCCTACAGTTTATGGAATTTCAAGAAGTTTTCTTGGCTGATGATAGGAAACAGCATTTCAAACCTACAAGTGAAACTATCAATGTACTGGATCTATAATACAAATGTTCAGAGATTTTTAACTATTATTATGAATCACGTGCCTTTGACCAGAAGTGGGATAATGCCTTTAAAACCTACAGTTTAAGGAATTTCAAGAAGTTATCTTGGCTGATGATAGTAAATAGCATTTCCAAGTTACAAGTAAGTGAACTAAGGTCAACAATTCAAATTTTCAGAGATTTTTAACTATTATTATTAATCATATGCATTTGACCAGAAGTGGGATAATGCCTTTAAAACCTACAGTTTATGGAATTTCAAGAAGTTATCTTGGCTGATGATAGTAAATAGCATTTCAAACCTACAATCAAATTATGAATGTACTGGGTCAATAATTCTATTTTACAGAGATTTTTAACTATTATTATTAATCACATGCCTTTGACCAGAAGTGGGATAATGCCTTTAAAACCTACAGTTTATGGAATTTCAAAGAAGCTGTCTGGGCTGATGATAGTAAATAGCATTTCAAACCGACAAGTAAATTATTAATGTACTGGGTCAATAATTCAAATTTTTCAGAGATTTTTAACTATTATTATGAATCACGTGCCTTTGACCAGAAGTGGGATAATGCCTTTCAAAACCTACAGTTTATGGAATTTCAAGAAGTTATCTTGGCTGATGATAGTAAATAGCATTTCAAACTTACAAGTAAATTATTAATGTACTGGGTCAATAATTCAAATTATCAGTGATTTTTAACTATTATTATTAATCACATGCATTTGACCAGAAATGGGATAATGCCTTTAAAACCTACAGTTTATGGAATTTCAAGAGGTTATCTTGGCTGATGATAGTAAATAGCATTTCAAACTTACAAGTAAGTTATGAATGAACTGGGTCAATAATTCAAATTATCAGTGATTTTTAACTATTATTATTAATCACATGCATTTGACCAGAAATGGGATAATGCCTTTAAAACCTACAGTTTATGGAATTTCAAGAGGTTATCTTGGCTGATGATAGTAAATAGCATTTCAAACTTACAAGTAAGTTATGAATGAACTGGGTCAAAAATGCAAATTTTCAGAGATTTTTAACTATTATTATGAATCACGTGTATTTGACCAGAAATGGGATAATGTCTTTAAAACCTACAGTTTATTGAATTTCAAGAAGCTGTCTGGGCTGATGATATTGAATAGTATTTCAAACCTCTGAGCAAATTATGAATAAACTGGGTGTATAATTCTATTTTACAGAGATTTTTAACTATTATTATTAATCACGTGCCTTTGACCAGAAGTGGGATAATGCCTTTAAAACCTACAGTTTATGGAATTTCAAGAAGTTATCTTGGCTGATGATAGTAAATAGCATTTCAAACCTACAAGTAAATTATGAATGTACTGGGTCAATAATTCTAATTTTCAGAGATTTTTAACTATTATTATTAATCACATGCATTTGACCAGAAATGGGATAATGCCTTTAAAACCTACAGTTTATGGAATTTCAAGAAGTTATCTTGGCTGATGATAGTAAATAGCATTTCAAACCTACAAGTAAACTATTAATGTACTGGGTCAATAATTCAAATTATCAGTGATTTTTAACTATTATTATTAATCACATGCATTTGACCAGAAATGGGATAATGCCTTTAAAACCTACAGTTTATGGAATTTCAAGAAGCTGTCTGGGCTGATGATAGTAAATAGCATTCCAAACCTACAAGTAAGTTATGAATGAACTGGGTCAAAAATTCAAATTTTCAGAGATTTTTAACTATTATTATGAATCACATGTATTTGACCAGAAGTGGGATAATGCCTTTAAAACCTACAGTTTAAGGAATTTCAAGTAGTTTTCTTGGCTGATGATAGTAAATAGCATTCCAAACCGACAAGTAAATTATTAATGTACTGGGTCAATAATTCAAATTATCAGTGATTTTTAACTATTATTATTAATCACATGCATTTGACCAGAAATGGGATAATGCCTTTAAAACCTACAGTTTAAGGAATTTGAAGAAGTTATCTTGGCTGATGATAGTAAATAGCATTTCAAACCTACAAGTAAACTATTAATGTACTGGGTCAAAAAATCAAATTTTCAGAGATTTTTAACTATTATTATGAATCACATGTATTTGACCAGAAATGGGATAATGTCTTTAAAACCTACAGTTTATTGAATTTCAAGAAGCTGTCTGGGCTGATGATATTGAATAGTATTTCAAACCTCTGAGCAAATTATGAATAAACTGGGTGTATAATTCTATTTTACAGAGATTTTTAACTATTATTATGAATCACGTGCCTTTGACCAGAAGTGGGATAATGCCTTTAAAACCTACAGTTTATGGAATTTCAAGAGGTTATCTTGGCTGATGATAGTAAATAGCATTCCAAAGCTACAAGTAAATTATTAATGTACTGGGTCAACAATTCAAATTATCAGAGATTTTTAACTATTATTATTAATCACGTGCATTTGACCAGAAGTGGGATAATGCCTTTAAAACCTACAGTTTATGGAATTTCAAGAGGTTATCTTGGCTGATGATAGTAAATACCATTTCAACCTTACAAGTAAATTATTAATGTACTGGGTCTATAATTCTATTTTACAGAGATTTTTAACTATTATTATGAATCACGTGCATTTGACCAGAAATGGGATAATGCCTTTAAAACCTACAGTTTATGGAATTTGAAGAAGTTTTCTTGGCTGATGATAGGAAACAGCATTTCAAACCTACAAGTAAATTATCAATGTACTGGGTCTATAATACAAATGTTCAGAGATTTTTAACTATTATTATGAATCCGTGCCTTTGACCAGAAGTGGGATAATGCCTTTAAAACCTACAGTTTATGGAATTTCAAGAAGTTTTCTTGGCTGATGATAGGAAATAGCATTCCATACATACAAGTGAATTATTAATGGGTCAATAGTTTTTTAACTATTATTATTAATCACGTGCATTTGACCAGAAATGGGATAATGCCTTTAAAACCTACAGTTTAAGGAATTTCAAGAAGTTATCTTGGCTGATGATAGTAAATAGCATTTCAAACTTACAAGTAAATTATTAATGTGAACTAGGTCAATAATTCAAATTTTCAGAGATTTTTAACTATTATTAGTAATCATATGCATTTGACCAGAAGTGGGATAATGCCTTTAAAACCTACAGTTTATGGAATTTCAAGAAGCTGTCTGGGCTGATGATATAGATTAGCATTTACAAAACCTCTGATCAAATTATGAATGTTCTGGGTCTATAATTCTATTTTACAGAGATTTTTTTTAACTATTATTATTAATCACATGCCTTTGACCAGAAGTGGGATAATGCCTTTAAAACCTACAGTTTATGGAATTTCAAGAAGCTGTCTTGGCTGATGATAGTAAATAGCATTTCAAACCTACAAGTAAATTATTAATGTACTGGGTCAATAATTCAAATTTTCAGAGATTTTTAACTATTATTATTAATCACATGCATTTGACCAGAAATGGGATAATGCCTTTAAAACCTACAGTTTATGGAATTTCAAGAAGTTTTCTTGGCTGATGATAGTAAATAGCATTTCAAACTTACAAGTAAGTTATGAATGAACTGGGTCAAAATGCAAATTTTCAAAGAGATTTTAACTATTATTATGAATCACATGTATTTGACCAGAAATGGGATAATGCCTTTAAAACCTACAGTTTATTGAATTTCAAGAAGCTGTCTTGGCTGATGATATTGAATAGTATTTCAAACCTCTGAGCAAATTATGAATAAACTGGGTGTATAATTCTATTTTCCAAGATTTTTAACTATTATTATGAATCACGTGCCTTTGACCAGAAATGGGATAATGCCTTTAAAACCTACAGTTTATGGAATTTCAAGAGGTTATCTTGGCTGATGATAGTAAATAGCATTCCAAACCTACAAGTAAATTATTAATGTACTGGGTCAATAATTCAAATTTTCAGAGATTTTTAACTATTATTATTAATCACATGCATTTGACCAGAAATGGGATAATGCCTTTAAAACCTACAGTTTATGGAATTTCAAGAAGTTATCTTGGCTGATGATAGTAAATAGCATTTCAAACCTACAAGTAAATTATTAATGTACTGGGTCAATAATTCAAATTATCAGTGATTTTTAACTATTATTATTAATCACATGCATTTGACCAGAAATGGGATAATGCCTTTAAAACCTACAGTTTATGGAATTTCAAGAAGTTTTCTTGGCTGATGATAGTAAATAGCATTCCAAACCTACAAGTAAATTATTAATGTACTGGGTCAATAATTCAAATTTTCAGAGATTTTTAACTATTATTATGAATCACATGTATTTGACCAGAAATGGGATAATGCCTTTAAAACCTACAGTTTAAGGAATTTCAAGTAGTTTTCTTGGCTGATGATAGTAAATAGCATTCCAAACCGACAAGTAAATTATTAATGTACTGGGTCAATAATTCAAATTATCAGTGATTTTTAACTATTATTATTAATCACATGCATTTGACCAGAAATGGGATAATGCCTTTAAAACCTACAGTTTATGGAATTTCAAGTAGTGTTCTTGGCTGATGATAGTAAATAGCATTCCAAACCGACAAGTAAATTATTAATGTACTGGGTCAATAATTCAAATTATCAGTGATTTTTAACTATTATTATTAATCACATGCATTTGACCAGAAATGGGATAATGCCTTTAAAACCTACAGTTTAAGGAATTTGAAGAAGTTATCTTGGCTGATGATAGTAAATAGCATTTCAAACCTACAAGTAAACTATTAATGTACTGGGTCAAAAAATCAAATTTTCAGAGATTTTTAACTATTATTATGAATCACATGTATTTGACCAGAAATGGGATAATGTCTTTAAAACCTACAGTTTATTGAATTTCAAGAAGCTGTCTGGGCTGATGATATTGAATAGTATTTCAAACCTCTGAGCAAATTATGAATAAACTGGGTGTATAATTCTATTTTACAGAGATTTTGAACTATTATTATGAATCACGTGCCTTTGACCAGAAGTGGGATAATGCCTTTAAAACCTACAGTTTATGGAATTTCAAGAGGTTATCTTGGCTGATGATAGTAAATAGCATTCCAAAGCTACAAGTAAATTATTAATGTACTGGGTCAATAATTCAAATTATCAGAGATTTTTAACTATTATTATTAATCACGTGCATTTGACCAGAAGTGGGATAATGCCTTTAAAACCTACAGTTTATGGAATTTCAAGAGGTTATCTTGGCTGATGATAGTAAATAGCATTTCAACCCTTACAAGTAAATTATTAATGTACTGGGTCTATAATTCTATTTTACAGAGATTTTTAACTATTATTATGAATCACGTGCATTTGACCAGAAATGGGATAATGCCTTTAAAACCTACAGTTTATGGAATTTCAAGAAGTTATCTTGGCTGATGATAGTAAATAGCATTTCAAACCTACAAGTAAATTATGAATGTACTGGGTCAATAGTTCAAATTTTCAGAGATTTTTAACTATTATTATTAATCACGTGCCTTTGACCAGAAGTGGGATAATGCCTTTAAAACCTACAGTTATTGGAATTTGAAGAAGTTATCTTGGCTGATGATAGTAAATAGCATTTCAAACCTACAAGTAAATTATGAATGTACTGGGTCAATAGTTCTATTTTACAGAGATTTTTAACTATTATTATTAATCACGTGCCTTTGACCAGAAATGGGATAATGCCTTTAAAACCTACAGTTTAAGGAATTTCAAGAAGTTTTCTTGGCTGATAATAGTAAATAGCATTTCAAACCTACAAGTAAATTATGAATGTACTGGGTCAATAGTTCTATTTTACAGAGATTTTTAACTATTATTATTAATCACGTGCCTTTGACCAGAAGTGGGATAATGCCTTTAAAACCTACAGTTATTGGAATTTGAAGAAGTTATCTTGGCTGATGATAGTAAATAGCATTTCAAACCTACAAGTAAATTATTAATGTACTGGGTCAATAGTTCTATTTTACAGAGATTTTTAACTATTATTATTAATCACGTGCCTTTGACCAGAAATGGGATAATGCCTTTCAAACCTACAGTTTAAGGAATTTGAAGAAGTTATCTTGGCTGATAATAGTAAATAGCATTTCAAACCTACAAGTAAATTATTAATGTACTGGGTCAATAATTCAAATTTTCAGAGATTTTTAACTATTATTATAAATCACATGCATTTGACCAGAAATGGGATAATGCCTTTAAAACCTACAGTTTATTGAATTTCAAGAAGCTTTCTTGGCTGATGATAGTTAATAGCATTTCAACCTTACAAGTAAATTATTAATGTACTGGGTCAATAGTTCTATTTTACAGAGATTTTTAACTATTATTATTAATCACGTGCCTTTGACCAGAAGTGGGATAATGCCTTTAAAACCTACAGTTTATGGGATTTCAAGGAGTTTTCTTGGCTGATGATAGGAAAATGCATTTTAAACTTACAAGTAAATTATTAATGTACTGGGTCAATAGTTCTATTTTACAGACATTTTTAACTATTATTTTTAATCACGTGCCTTTGACCAGAAGTGGGATAATGCCTTTCAAACCTACAGTTTAAGGAATTTCAAGAAGTTGTCTTGGCTGATGATAGGAAAATGCATTTTAAACTTACAAGTAAATTATTAATGTACTGGGTCAATAGTTCTATTTTACAGAGATTTTTAACTATTATTATTAATCACGTGCATTTGACCAGAAATGGGAAAATGCCTTTCAAACCTACAGTTTAAGGAATTTCAAGAAGCTTTCTTGGCTGATGATAGTAAATAGCATTTCAAACTTACAAGTAAATTATTAATGTACTGGGTCAATAATTTCAAATTTTCAGAGATTTTTAACTATTATTATAAATCTCATGCATTTGACCAGAAATGGGATAATGCCTTTAAAACCTACAGTTTATGGAATTTCAAGAAGCTTTTCTTGGCTGATGAGTAAATAGCATTTCAAACTTACAAGTAAATTATTAATGTACTGGGTCAATAGTTCTATTTTACAGAGATTTTTAACTATTATTTATTAATCACATGCATTTGACCAGAAATGGGATAATGCCTTTAAAACCTACAGTTTAAGGAATTTCAAAAAGTTTTCTTGGCTGATGATAGTAAATAGCATTTCAAACTTACAAGTAAATTATTAATGTACTGGGTCAATAGTTCTATTTTACAGAGATTTTTAACTATTATTATTAATCACGTGCCTTTGACCAGAAGTGGGATAATGCCTTTAAAACCTACAGTTCATGGAATTTCAAGGAGTTTTCTTGGCTGATGATAGGAAAATGCATTTTAAACTTACAAGTAAATTTATGAATGTACTGGGTCACTAATTCAAATGGTGAGAGATGTTTAACTATTATTATAAATCACATGCATTTGACCAGAAATGGGATAATGCCTTTAAAACCTACAGTTTATGGAATTTGAAGCTTTACCTTTGGACTGATGATATTAAATAGTATTTCAAACCTGTGAGCAAATTATGAATGTACTGGGTCAGTAATTCAAATGTTCAGAGATTTTTAACTATTATTATGAATGACATGCCCTTTGCCTGAAGTGGGATAAAGCCTGTAAAACTTACAGCTTATGGAATTTCAAGATTTCCCCTGAGCTTTTCGTGGTAAATAACAATTCCAACTTGTCAGCAAATTCTGAATGAAATAATGCTATAGGATTAATAATGAAATAGTAATAATGATACTCACATTTCCTTAACCAAGATTGGGAATATGCCTTAAAATCTACAGTTGGTGTATTGTATGAGAAGGGTTGATTGTTAGCACACTATTAGTTTATTAGTGATTTGCATGTAGTAACCTTTAGTATTTTGAGGGAAACAGTGATTGTGCAATGTTTGATTTGTGTTTAAACTGTGTGCTGTGCGTGCTGCCCTTGAAGGGTGATAGTTATTTGACTCAAGCTGAATGGGTGTGAGTGTGTCAACTGTTAGGTTCATGTTATATCTATCTGGTAAAATTATTATGGCGTTCTTATTCCGAGTTGTGACAATATCTGCTTGAGTAAAGTTGACTAAAACATTACAGTTATCGAATCTAAAGATTCCTCTTGGCTGTTGATAGTATTTAGTCATATGTGAAACAATGAAACAGAGTCTACATGCAACAGGTCAATATTGCCAATGATTAGAGATTTTTAAACTATTTTTACTATTCATATGCCCTTAATTAGATAAAGGAAAACAACTTTAAAATCTGATGATAGTAGATCATATTTCAGACATGTAGAAAGCAGACTATGAAAGCAAATAGGCCATTAATTAGTACAACTTTAAGAGAGTCACTTGATTTAATCCTGTTTGCCTTTGACCAGGAGAGGGATAATGTCTCCTAAGTCTAATACTAACAGAATAATCTGACATTTAAAATTGTGGGCTGAATATTGAACAGGACAATATCTCTCATTTTCAGAGAATCTGTACAATATTAGTGTAATACATACAGATTCAACCAGAAGAGGATAACACCATAAAATTACAATCAATGGAATCTTCTGATTTCATTTTTTGGCTGCTCATATTTAAGAGCACACTGGGCTGATCTACAGTACTAATTTTAAGAAATTTGTTTAATAGTATTACTTATATTCCCTCAACCAAAAGTGTTTGAAGTGGAACAAGTTTAAAATCTATATTTTAATGGAATTTATTATTTTCTTTTGGGTTCTTATACTTCACACGTATGGGCAAAATCTAAAAGTAGTGGGGCAATATTGCATGTTTTAATTTCCTTGACTACATTTATCACTAAATTCCCCAATCCAAAGCTGGCATAAATTGTTTTTTGCTTGTTTGTTGTTTGTTGCTACACAATATTCTAGCTACATGATATCTGTAAATAACTGAGTTTGTACCAGACAATCCAGTTATTGAGATCGTAAGCATCCACACATGCAATCATTGAGACTAAGATGCTAGACAATGACTAAGTCATTGAGCCTGACAACCATATCCACATCAGGTAGCATTGGTTTCTGGGGAAAATTACACACAAAACAGTAAATATGAAGGCATCATTTACCTTGACAGTTTCATCTCAGTAACAATATGTCATCAAAGAAACTTCAGCTGCTTGGCCTTCTAACACAATGAGCAGGTGAACTTTTCAAGCAAATTGTGAAGGGGAGACAACTCTAATTAGTTCAGCAAATATAATGTTATTGATGACAATGCATGGAATAACAAGTTCAAGCTGCTATGAAGGACTCAGTGAATTTCCCATTTATATCAAGCTGACCAGAAAGGGGATTTTCAAAGGAACATTAAAGAAATGTTTTCGGATAATTTCAACACCATCATTTTTCTTCAAAGTTATAACTATAGCCTCCTGAGATGGGACACAAACTCTCCCACTTTTTTCATTCTGAAGTAATTATGCCTTGTATGTCTGGTGTCTGTTACAAACAGCCTCCATGTACACAATAATGATGAAAGCTATAAATGATCATTACTTGCAAATTTTGAATGCTAATAGCAGTAATATTAACACAACATTACTTGGAGGCTAAACATGTTGTAAAAAAGGGAGCCACTAACTGCTTAGGGGGCCATGTGAACTTTTGGGGATGAGAACTTTAACTGGACCTTTCACTCAGCATTATCAGCAGAGTATTATGTGTGATGGTGTGTTACTGAATACACCCTACCATTGTAAATAATAGATCACCACTCTTTTTACAGTGTCATGAATGTGTACATGAACCTGTATATTTTTCGAGTATTTCATAAGAAATATTCTCTGAAAAGTATGACCAAGCAACATACCAATCTCTTATATAGTCTCACAAATGGCATAACACAAATAACTTAAATCCCCAAAACGAATTGTTATACATACATACCCATCAAGAATGGATGTAACATCATTAAAAAATAATTATGACATAATTTAATTTTCTTTTATTCCCCGTTCTTTTTAAAAGAAACTATTTACTGTATTATTACATAAAACACTGCAAAAATGGCCATGCTTGCCGATATTTAGATACAACTTACTATATTTTTACAAATATTAGCATAATTATTAAACTATAAAATCAAAATCCAATGCCATTCACATCATATATTTTCTCGTTCTATTTGTGGGCATACACATATATTGGTAAAAGGAATAATTAGCTATATTTTAAAATATTATTAGATATTGCAAGAAAGTCATATTTCAAGTTGAGCAGTAACCATTTCTGGGAATGAATGAATCATTATGAATACAAAATGAATGAAAAACACCTGACACCTAAATTCAGCATCCACAACCAGGAACATCACTTATTTTAAGCTAGTAGAGTAATTACAGTAAAGCACATGAAAATGAATTCTATTTCGTTTCAGTTTCACGTTTCTACATTTTTTGCGCTGCTATATTTAGCTATTATGGCGGACATCGACTATGGAGCGCTGCCATTGGCATTTTTTGCAATCAGTAGTTAAAATAAAGGACACGAGTTGTGCAGCTGATTTTGATCTTAATAATTGTTTGTCGATTAAATACATTGTTGAAAGTAAGACGTATAATTCTCCATATTAGTTATCCCAGTTCTGGTCGTATCCCAGTTCTGGTCGCAACTACGGGTGAAGGACCAAGAAGCAGTCTACAATTGGGCCACACGTTTCTCGGACAGTACAGTGATTGAGTTTTACGCAGTTTTAAACAGTATTCCAGTTAAATAACGGAAAGCCTGAAGTGTTAGTTAGGTGATACAACCACAAGCACGTTACTCGGTGAGAAACATAATCAGATCGAACCGGAATTCGAACCCCAGATCATAGGTTTCGGACAGCAACTGCGACACTTCAGACGACCGGACAAACGGCGCACCCCCTGGCAGTCCTACATGTAGCAAGTCTACCTTCTCCTCAGGTTCAGCATAATGTATGATACAGTTGCCCGTCTTTTCATACATATCAAAAAGTTTTCTTTTGTAAAGAGGTTGAGTTAATCCAAATGTTCAAATTCGTTATTGGTGTGGTGTATTTATTTAATCATTTAAGTTCAAAATAGCGGGTAGCCTAGTGATTTAAGCGTTTGCTCGTCCCACCGAAGGCCCCGGTTCGATTCCCCACATCCATGGATACAATGTGTTTCATAGATTTAGCGTTACACTTACTATATTTACTAGGGCTGTAACGATGCATCGATGGATTGCAATTGTTGAGTCTCCGATAGCAATTATTCAATGGTAGAAACGAAAAACTATCGCTGCATCGATAGTTTGTGTGACTATCGATAGTTTAGTAATTGACTTACGTTGATAAATGCGCAGTGCAAAATACAGGAAGTACCAGACTGTTTGGGTGCTGACTTGCAGCTTGATTGAGTTTATGTTTTAACTGCTTACTTGATCTGGGTTTCACGTTTCTTGTCAGTTATTAAAGGATACTGAAACTACTTCAACTTGTATGTATTTCAGATAAACTATATACATGTATTCATTTGGGAAATGACTTCAAATGTGACAATTCAAATCGAAAAAAAACTATTGCAATAGTTGGGTGCAATAGCCTATCGCTATCGCAATGGTTGTTTCCCCCTCAATAGTCACGCCTAACATTTACTCCCATGGCAGTGCTGTAGTGTGTGCTTATACAAGAGTCATGTCGATCTGTTTGTATACTTTTCGCCCAGGATTTTGATGGCGCTTCCCTCCCTAGCATAGGTTTCCTAAAGCGCACATAAAATCTTTAACACCTCTCATAAAATATGTATACCTGTCTGTTGTCCTTTGAATATCCGCTAAAACAAACTTACCATGCATTGAGTTGATACATACAAAGTACTATTTTCAAGCAAATCTTTCATAACAAATGAGAAGAGAACATAGAGTAATATAAGAGAAATAATCAGTCTATTTTTTATGACGGGCCAATCTATTCAGTCCTTGCAAGTCTGACTTCCAGTCAATAGAAATACAGCGTATTTTGTCTTCGAACATTTATGACGTTATGAAAAAAAGGGTTTGTTTGCTTGTTGGCTTCTAATGAGGGTATATTCATACAGGAGGTGTTCACGGGTTTAAGAATTTAGCATTACTATTTTCTGTCCTTTCAATATCTGTATTCACACTTCACAACGGCCTCTGTGGCCCAGTGGGTAGATAGTTTGCCGAAGAGCGGAAGATCGGAGTTCGACCAATGCCGCGTCGTACCCAAACACGTGACAAGATGAGACGTGTTCTTACCTATTTATGGGAGAGAACATGGAACGGTCGGCTCTCAGTCAGTATAGTCTTTGGGGGTAAACTGCGGTCTCCGTATAGAGTAAGCACTATAAAACCAGCATTTGTTGGGACTAGTACAATCACATACACACAGAATTCACGTCACTGTGTAAAGTGCAATAATCTACATCCTAAAGATTTCTCATCTCACCGCGCACCGCACCGCACAGCAACGCACCTCACCGAACCTCACCGAACCTCACCGCATGGCACTTCACCTCGCCTCACCTCACTCACATTTCACATATGGCTTTGATTTCAAGGTCTAGACATGGGGTGGAATTGGCACAGTCCCTGTCAGTATTGAGAACATGTCTACCACGAACAAACCAAATAGTAAACTATATGACACTCTGGCTTGAATTCCAAAGTCATGTTTCTTCAGAAATATAGGTGTTCCATTCCCCACATGGATACAATGTTTCCTTTTGTGGAATATTGCTGGTATATTGCTAAAACAAAGGCGTAAAACTAAACTCACTGACCCACTCTCCCACAAAGGAAAAACTTCAAGTGTTATCTTCCAAAAGGACCCGTGAAAGTCCGGGTTAGAATATTGATCTTCAGTAACCAATGCTGAGTCATAAGAGGCGACTAACGGGATCGGGTGGTCAGGCTCGCTGACTTGGTTGACATGTCATCGGTTCCCAATTGCGCACATCGATGCTCATGCTAGTAATCAGTGGATTGTCTGGTCAGACTCGATTATATGGCTGGAATATCGCTGAGTGCGGCGTAAAACTAAACTCACTCACTATCTTCCAAAGAGACATGTAAAGTTAACAAAATGCCACAATGTATGCCTGTCTTTGCAGAATGTCACTGAATTATATACCCACGTTGTTACTGCACGCTGTTCTGTTGTCTGTTAAATGCACAATGGATCACTACTCAGGGTGGTTTACTTGAGTGTGAGTATTGTTTTACGCAATATTCAACAATATCCGGCTTGGGGACACCAGAAATGGACTTCGTGGTGTGGAAAATTGAACCCGAGTCTTCCGTGTGAGGAGCGAACACTTTAACCACTGGACGACACCACTACTCCTTGGATAGCTGAATGATAGGACTGATCAAATGCAGCAAAAGTGTCTGAATCATTCATCATTTTCACTTGCCTGACAACTGGGTGCCTGAACTCTCCCTAATTCAAGAGAACCGTCCAACGATCTCATTGTGGAACGATTTATCTTCAGAAATTGTTCTACCAAACTTCAAATGGAGCATGAAAACATCCAATCCCTCAGTTCCACTGTACATTTCATGTGGTATTAGAAAACATAATATACTGCATAGGTATATAAGTCATACGACTGTTAGAGTAAGTTTCGATCTTCATGGTAAATGGTGTTGCAGATCTGACTAACTTTTAAACTGCAACTCCGCTTTCTTACATTGTATATATACATTTTGCTTTTTGATAGTTCCTTTTATTGTGCCAGTTTATACATGTGTAACAGTAGTTGCTTGTGATGTACATGTAATTTGATATTGTAACTATTCTTGGCGAGCGGATATATAAGTTGTGAGAACTTGTCCCCGATCGTTCACTTTGTGAACATAGATATATTATGCTAAACTAAAACAAAATATCAAAGCTGGACAAAATAATAACATAAACATATTATTCTAAAGGAAACCTGCCTGTGTTGGCATTTGTAGCAGTATCCTGTCTGAAGGCGTTTGTGCTTCAAGTAAAACCATCGCTTCCTTAAAACGCCGGATGCTGTCTGTGAGTGAGTGAGTGAGTGAGGTGAGTATGGTTTTACGCCGCTTTTAGCAATCCAGCAAAATCACGGCGGGGAACACCAGAAATGGGCTTCACACATTGTGCCCATGTGGGGATTCGAATCCGGGTCTTCGGGGTGACGAGCGAACGCTTTAACCACCAGGCTACCCCACCGCCCCGGATGCTGTCTGTGGGGGCATCAAGACGCTGTAGTGTATATTTATGCTTTGTTGTCCAAAACGTTTGTGGGTGGTTTCTGCTGTCATAACAACAATAAATCATGCAATTTGTTATCATTGTTATGGTTTTATCACTGTACCTGACACGGTATCATGGCTGTTAGCTGAAATATATAACTTGCATTTGCCACTATCGACCGCAAATCAGAACGCGTCGTCTGCTATGCGATAACAGAGGAGAGTGCCCTCTATCGGTGTGCACATGGCAACCAGTAAACTAACTCTCGCGGAGTGTTACGCGCTTGAGTATCACCGTGTTGGATAACTACAAACAAACAACAAACAAGCTTCACATCTTCATCCAAATGAATAATGATGTGTTGTCCGAAGGATTTGGGTGTTAGTCATACTATTTAGGTGTTAATTGTTCCATCGTGAAGACTGGCTGTTTAGAACTTTAGAATTTCGCGGATTAACATTGAAAGGGAGGTGCAAAGGACCAAGATGGCGACCAGTGCCAAAATGTCTTTCAACTACTACCAAAATGGAAAATATGGAACGTTGCCACAAAATCCCCAGAAAGACATGGAAGTTACACAAGACATGCACCTTAAAATGTCAAAGAAGATCGCTCAGCTCACAAAGGTTTTGTATGTTTATATCTCGAGTGAGAATCGGACATTGAAATCCTCGACTAGACGTGTTTATATATCTTGTTTTGGTTTGACAGTCACAGTGCGAGCTCGTTTTCAGAGATGTAAAATATCGTGTCATGACAAGTGATCGTATGTTTCCCAACTCGTGTGTATTAAATTGTACCAGACACATAATTTTGTTTCGTTGTTTACATGCAAATAATACTCTCTACATGAACCATGATGAGGAATGGTATCACGAAAGAATAAATAATGAAGAAATTGAACCACGTAACAACTTGTGAAAAACGTTTTTGGACTATATATTTATTATCATTATATTCTTTATTTTTTTGTTTTATAAAAAACAGTTATGCATACAGAATATAATCATGGTAATTAGTAAATTTGGGGTATTTTGTTTCACAAAACCTTGAACACTCTCCATAAGCTAGATTATTATTTTTTATGTATTTTTATTTCCCCAAAGTATGTGTACATCATACAATCTTGATGTATCTTGAAGAATCAGGTGCTTACTATCATTCTCTTAACCTTCTCCAGTTATCCAATGTATTTTATGATGAATATCATTGAACCTTTGTTGTCAGTTAGAATTAAAAGACATTAAAGATAGGCATCCATTATAATCATGCTGATCTGAAATGACTGAAACAAGTAGCATTATAACCAATACCAAACACTACTTTGTCTGTTATCTTGTCTGTGAATTTAGCCGAAAGTAACGATCTGTTCGGTGTTGTATGCTCAGGTAATAATCGTTTGATATTGTTACTAAAATATATTCATGAAAATATGTCCAAAAATTAAATGCTGTGTTTGGGCTTGTAGTTTCAAATATATCAACCATGGGCGGATCCAGGAATTTTGAAAGGCGGGGGTTTAGGAGTTTCGAACCCCCTGAACCCCCCCATTGGCTCCGCCAACGCAAAAAAAATCTTTAATGCGGTCTTAAGTCATTTTCAAAAGGGGGTTCAAACCCCCTGAACCCCCCCTCTGGATCCGCCAATGTGAACCACAAGCTGCTGCAAATGAAGCTCTGAATGTCAGGTTCCACAAAGCTGTTATAGTGCTACATCCCAAACTTTAAAGGCACACACGTACAGCACTCAAAGTGCTAAGATCACGTTGTGTATCGTCCACTTACAGCAGTCATACTCATAGCACTGAGCTCTATTGGCCCAAGAACAGCCTAGTCTGTCTCACAGACTGAGACACTGTTACCAGCATAATGCAAGTCGTCTTTGCACATGGCATCCCTTGTATTACAGCAGCACATATTGCAACATGTGATTCATGTCTGAAATAATCCTTACTTGCGGCAAGCCAGGTGCTCTGGTGACTTGTAAATATAATTAGCCCGTCTTCCAGAAAGCTGTAGGCCTGCATTTGTATATATATGCAAGAGTATCCTATCCCCATAATAACTTTCACCAGTTTAGCAAATATTATTTTTATACTGTAAATCTTCACTCACTGTCAAAATAAATACTATAAGAAGTGATGTTCAAATGTTCTACCAGAGGGCTCAGCAGGTAGGAATAAGTTTACCTCTGCAACAGAAATGTTACCAGTCATGGGATACCAGGCAGCTATTTTAGACACTGTATATGACAAATTCATTATATTCTTAGCAATGGGCAGAATTTATCATATCAGTACAGATTTGAGAGATGAGTCAATGCTGTAATTAAAAACTGGTATTGCATTTTTTATGACTTACAGTAAGTGAGGTTTTAAGCAATCTAAGCATACACTTTCTGTATCTCGTCAGCTGTGAAAAACCATGAAAGGAATAAGAGAAACCAGAATTCTATTGTTAATATATTACAACAATGACAATCAGTGACAACTCCATATCTGTGTACTATCTAACTGTTAGACCTGTGAAGATCTGGGTTAGAATTGATCTTCAACAGCCCGTGCTTGTCGTAACTACTAAGACTAAGAGGCAACTAGCGGGGATCAGGTGGTCAGACTCACTGACTTGGTTGACTCATGTCATTGTATCCCAGTTGGGCGTAGATCGATGCTCATGCTGTTGATCACTGGATTATCTGGTCCAGACTCGATTATTTACAGACCTCAGCCATATAGCTGGAATATTGCTGAGTGTGGCGTTAAACAACAATCTATCAATCAACTTACCATTGTATTATATGCTGTAATATTTTTAAGCAGGCTATTGATACCAGATTAGGACGATGGTTCAGATCAAGACAACAGATGGACAGTATCACAGTTAACGACCATTGATTGTTGTTGTGTTGGACATCTTGATTGTCACTACTTTCATCACACACAAAGTGCAATCGGGCTAACAGTGTACGAAATTTATGCTGGTCCTGTGGCCCCTGGCACAGGCTATCGATACATAGGATATGCCCCTATACTACTATAGTTCCTATAGTTCCTGTATCGATAGCCTGTGGTCCCTGGCTAGTAAACATTCATCAGGACCACTAAATGATAAGTTTGCAGTGGTCCTACTCCCTAGTGGCTAGTGAATTTTGTATTGATAGTTAAGTAAATCTACGAATGTTATTTTGGACCAGTGATTCAGTACAGACAGGACCACTAATTATTGTCCACTCACTGGTCCTGTGGTCTAGTGGGAAATTTGAAAGGTTTCTTTCCCTCAGTTCATTGTGGGTCATTGTGCCTCAGCAGTTGGGATTACTGCTCATTCTATCAACCACTATTTTAAGTGACATACACATGATTATTTATAGACTACTGTGATCCATGTGTAAGATTTCTCACCATGACATAAATAAGAAACTTCACAAACCCACTCATGTTTTTCTTTGGGAACACAGTCCAGGTGTTCATGCAGTTGGACAAGAAGCTTTTCAGATTTTGAAAGAAAACATGTTTCAGTAGATATTAATATATGAAACCAGTAAATGAATAGGTTGCCAATGACAATGTGTATCTAGTGATGTAACAGGGGTTTACCTGGATCTGTTTATAATCCAGTCCACCCTGGTCTCTCCACAATTGCCTCCTATTATTTTTTGGGTGGGTCAAGGATTGTACATGTATGGCATGAGTCACTTGTCAAAGATTTTCACTGGTGTAATGTGGTTGCATATGGCCTTTAGCTTATCATGGATGGTGATTTCAGGTTATTGTCAACAATGACACTTTGAATTTTGACTGTATTTCTTACCAGAGTAGAACATGTAGATCTGTCTGTTGGAGAAGAAGGAATTAATGCAATGAAATTGAAGGTTAGAATTAAATATTCTAAATACTAAATTTACAAGTGTATACTCCATGATATGTTTTCTGTCCTGTCTTTGAAATGAGCACCTGGAGGCCCTTACCAGGTACATCTCATGTCAGGGACATAGCTTCATATATATATTGTTTTTTATGGCCTGCAGTAAATTTACGTGTTAATATTTTTTGTCATGATGAACTGCAGTTTTCGTTAATGAAGGCCTGCACCTTCTAAAGTCTCTGGTTCCCAATGAAGCCTGTTGACACTGATACAGTCTGTGACATTAGCCAATAGTTCAGTACCAATAGTTTAGCCCAAAGCATAGCTCAGAATTGGCAGAAAGTAGTGTTGAAGCATTTGTTTATCCCTATTTATTTTGGCAAGTATGGCATGAAATGTATGATTCATGCAACGAAGATCCAATGCGGATCTACTCCAGTTTGGACTGTGATAGTAGCAGTGGCGTATTGCCTGTAGCTAAGTGTGCCATGACACAGTGTCTCATCCTTATTGATGGCACAGAACCAAGAACATCACTGATAACCAGGTTGATATGTGGAACATATTGCTGTGGCATGGGTGGAATGTACTTCTTGTAACATATGTATGTGATGTAATGTTTTCAGGTGTGACTTAGGAAACCATGGATAGACAGCAGGAGTTAACTAGTGGTTTATGTAACATAACCAGGTTCTCTCTTTGAATAAAGTCTCTAAAGACTTACATGTAAGCAGAGTGTATGAAATAAGCCAAAAACTCAGCCAGACACAAAGGCTGGTGACTTCAAAATTTAACCAGACCAGACAATCCAAAGAAAATAACTCAATTTTTAGTTACAATGAATAATTTAATGAGCCTGAAAAGTATATCTACTGACAAACAGTCTATTCACAACAGTCATTTTCAAAGAAATTCGACTCCGAGTTTACAGATCTCCACGCATCGATAGGTGTCACTGTTTTGGTGATAATATATTTCAATGCTAGTTTGAGCTTGCAACCACAATAGTTCAATGTTCAAACAGTAATTGTCAACTAATGTCAAGTGTAAATGTAATGCTCAATTTGATAAAATAAATTTGAAGATATGGTGAATTTACTCAATGTATGGAACATGTTTCCCGTCTTGGGTGGTCGGACAGGCCATATTTCATACACTGATGTAAGTCTTGAGGCTGACTAGTGGCTGAACTATCCCTGGAGATTGAAGCATGATGACAGTCATGCGTTAAAAGTGTCAATATTTGTTGGACTCATTTAGAATCTGAACTTCGGCTTGTATTCTAAATTACTACAACAGGAATTGACCATGTTTCTGTGATTGTTAATTGCACTATACGAAGTACATGGTACATTGTTATATGAGGTACATCATATTCTGTAAGTCAGGAAAAAACGTGTGTAAAGTAAATGCAAGAAAATTGTTTACAGCAATCATTAACAGGCATCTGTATCAGTGACAGCTTACTTGTTTTTATTGTTGGTTAGAATAGGTAACCATTAATCTTAAAGCCGCAAATTGTAAAGGATTGTGTGGTCATGCACTGATGATTCTGTGCTAATGTACTCCCAAAAGTTGTGGGACATTGCTCATAATATCAGTCATTTATGGGTCGAGTTAAATATTTAAGGGGTTCATGACATTGACAGATTGTGGACTGGCTGTATGTATTACAGTATATGTCTTAACACATATTGTGGACGACCAAACCAGTGAAGGTCGGGTTAGAATATTGATCTTCAGTAACCCATGCTTGTCGTAAGAGGCAACTAACGGATCGGGTGGTCAGGCTAAGCTGACTTGTTTGACACATGTCATCGGTTCCCAATTGCGCCAGATCAATGCTCATGCTGTTGATCATAGGATTGTCTGGTCCAGACTCAATTATTTACAGACTGCTGCCATATAGCTGGAATATTGCTGAGTGCAGCATAAAACTAAACTCACTCACTCACATATTGTGAACACTTGATAACTGTGTCATGATTCATTTACTCACTCGCTCGCTTTTTAGAATACAACCTTTAACTATATGGCCTGAAACAAATCGAAGTATTCCTCAACACAAACTTTAAAAAATCGAAATGAGGATTCCCAGTAGTTAGATGAACTGCTGGTGTTATTAGAGATGCAGACAGATATGGTAAGATTGTTGCCTGTGAGCTGTAACATCATACTCCTGTGTGTAAATTACCAGGGGCGATGGGTAGGAGGAAATCAAGTCATTTACTCTGCTGACAGAAGATAAGCGATATCTGCACCAGGTCATGCTTGAAGTCAGATTCCATTACTGTGCAAATTGCTTCTAAAAAAACAGGCTCAGTATTTCCAAATCTCACCATGCTTACATGGACATTTTTTTTTTTTTAATATTCGGTTTTCTTTGTAATATAAGTACGGAGAATACATTCCATTTGATATATAAAGACTAAGAATTTGTTTAGTTTGGAGACATATGTTTGAAATCTTGGCTATTAAGTGTCTGAAAAGGATTACCAGTAATAAGAAAAATATGTATTGACAGCTGCCACTGCTTAATTATATTTAAAGATATGTTGTGAAAGTGGAATTATTATTGTTTAATTTCTGGGAATAACTGCCAAAAATAAGCCAGCCAGTAGCTGTAAATCATGTACACAAATATTTTGCACTGTTATGGCAGTTCTCACTTATTATTCGCAGAAGAAAAGGCAAATGAAACTGGTGTTCTCTAAGAGGCTGGCTTTGCGCCAGCCTTGTACAGAAGCTTGGTTTCTACTGGATGCAGATGGGGAACTCCACGGCCATAAACCCGCTGATTCCAACACATGTCCCAGTCAAGGGAGTCGAATACTTGGTATTTTGGTGTTTCGGTGCATCTGCATGATGTCTGGGGCAGTATCAGTGTGAAGATGTAGACAGGCAGACATGGAATCTGCACGCAACGTAATGAAGCCATCATGTATTAACACTGAACTTCCTTTGGCTTTCTGATCAGCGATCCTGCTTTTTATCTCAAAATATAAAAGTTATAACTGACCGTTTGATATTCAAGTGAACTATTGAAATTGCCATAGCCTCTTTTACTATTGTTTACATATGCATATGACAAAAATCAACCAAAATCGATTGGTTACAATGTTCCTTGGCTGATTTGTTGTAGCGGTTCCTTGTGATCTTTGATAGCTGCTCTTGCTATCAGCCACTGTTTATTTCTGAATAGAAATTAATGTTGGTCACTGGCTGCTGTAGCCTAACTGCATGAAACAATCCTCACCACACAGTTTAGAATTTTGAGAGAAAGCTGTGGTCCTCCTAGGTTTTGGCACTTGCTGCCTCTTTAACTAATCTACTGAAGCTAAATACAATTTAGCTAAATTTGGTTACAAATGCAGTAACTAAAACAAATGTTTAGGGGAATGCAAAATAATCTTCATCTGAATCTAAACTAATGCTGACCAACTCAAATGTGAATTTGATAACTGCACGTCCACCAAGTCAAATGGCAGTATCGTAAATAAGATTTTGAATAACAAAAAGTAATCTTATATGGAGTGTCTTGTATGCATTGACCAGGGGTAGTATGTCAGCACTTTGAGCATGCAATGTGCATGGATAAATGCACAATATAAATTGACTATTATTATTATATGTATTCACATAGTTTATTCATAGAAACAAACATGGCCAAATATTAATTTTGTAGTGCTGATAACTATGGACATTTGATGTTAACCGGGTGTGGTCCTTTTCAAGATTCTGGCATAGAATCATCAAGAAATCACAAAAGTATCAATAACCCGATCACAATGTCAATATCTGGTGTAATGTCTGCCAACTGCAATAACATCCCTGAAACTCATCCTCATTGACTGTGTAACAGGGGTTGAATTAAGGTTCCATTTTATGGAGGGCTTGTTCCAATGCATCCAATATTTGTACTGGAGGATCTCTTTGGTGTATTTTGCAACCCATAATGTCCCAAACATGCTGATTGAGGTGTGGACTCCAGGCAGACCAATGTATAGCTGCTACCGCCTGACTCACATTGTGTTCAATCTGTCTGAATGTCACAAGTCAATTTTACAGTCATGTAAGAGGCACCTCAAACCATCGATAAACTCCTGCCAAATGGTTCTTGTCCCAAGATATATGATGCTTTTGTGGCACCAAACACAAGCTCAGCCATCGGTCGCGAAAGAAAAACGCCGACTCTTCATGCTACCAGTGGATCCTTTCCCATGACATCATATTCCAGTGACATCAAGAATGACACCAAACTAGTCATGCTGCTTTGTCTTCTGGGGATAACAACAGACGTTGATAGGTCTTTTGGCCCTATACTAAGCCAATTTTAGGTGATTTCGGAGAGTTCTGTTTTATAAAGTCTTGCAGTTCTGAGAAGAGCTGTATTTTCTGAAGGAGTTGTCACTATTGGTTGACACTGACATTCCTTATTAGTCTGCAGGTGTTTTCATACCATTCAAGATGAGATTCAATGGATGACAACCAATATCTCTTACAATTGCCCTCAATGACATGCAAGCATCTCGCATGCCAATAATTTGCCATCTTTGAGCTGTTATCAAGGAAGGAGGACCCACATTTCAGTGTATTTGTTAAGTGTATGGTACCCAAAAGGTCCATGTGTATATACATATATATCTGTAAACCAAGAAAAATCTGGCCATGATGTTACTGCCTGAAGATTAGGAACCTATGGGCCAGGTTCTTATACAAAACCATGGCATGGATATCAGCCAGAACCATTGCTGCCTGTGGTTCTCATCCCACTGCTATCAAACAGTAATGCCTTGCAGTCATTTCCATTGTAGACACACCAAGTCACATGGGGAGTTCTTCATGCTTTTCCATGGTTTGTTGAGAGAGGGGTGACTTCAGCAAGATAAACATGGAGGGATTTGTTTAGAAATGTGTATCTGCCTTTTCACAAAATAGTTGTTGTTTTATGCCACCCACTGTGTTGAGGTTTTGGAAGAATACCAAAATTATTCAGTGTTACATTGTCAAAAGAAACTAGATATTCTTTTGACTTAACATGACAAGTGTTGCTGGTGCAAACAGGATTTGTTAAAATAGGATGCATACAAAATATTTTTAGGTCATTCCTTTCTCAAAATGATAAAGGGAAATAAGATTTTAGAAATTATTTGTATTGAAGGTAAAGGTGTTATGGGATGAAGTGTCTTTGTTTTTATATAGGAACAATCACACTGAACTTGGTTTCTAATGCAAATCTCAGGTGTCATGCATGGGTAACAGCTTCGCGTGTTGCAGGACACTTGAACAAATATATTTTGTGATTTTTGCCACTGCGATTCTAGAGTTGTAACTTTTGTTTCATCTATTTACCACTTGATACTTGAAATGGCTTTGGTAACTTTGAGTACAGAGTTATATTGACTGCAAACTGCTATATAGGACTTCCGAGAAATGTAAGCACATGGTACGTATTTTTTAAGACAAACAAGGAAATAAAATAGAAGAAGTGAATAAATGTTGGCTGAAAATCTTATAGCCGTTAAGTGAGTATTCCAGCTGTATCAAAGGGAGTGTAGATATCAAGTCTCTTGACCAGAGAAGAAACCAGTGGTCAATGTAATGAGCAATGTACACTGCTATCACTGAACCCATCCATCCAAGTCAACTCTTAAAGCTTGAAGTGTTGGTTATTGGGAACCAGTATCGTGCATTACTTTGAATTTATATGTATTAAGATATTTGCTGAATATTTACGATTGGGTACACACAAGGTGTGGAAGAAGCCAGGGAACAAATCTGGTTAACTACAGTAGGTTCTCAGCTTCAACATGTTGGATTAGGAATGTTGAGATTTCCTCTACCATGTCTGCTGATTAAAGTACAGTTTTCAGATAAACGGAACTTTTATTGACAGCCATGTTTTTCACAATAGTTTAGGTTACTGAGGAGGAATTTTAAGGTATGCCCGACAGAGTGAGGATCAGGTTGTAGTGTCCTAGGTTATTATAAGCAATCTGTTCACATACAAGTATCGATCATTCATCGACACTGCTGTCATATTTTCCATTGTCTCATTGACTTCCCTGAGGCAATATGAATGATGTGTCTACCATAGTAAGAGCTCCTGATACTATATCACTTCTTGAGTTCTTTGTACTTGTTGGTAGAGGGACAAATTTTACCCTGTATTACCCCAGTGTTAATGGTGCTGGAAAAGTAGTAATACTCACCTTTTATCTTGATCACTTTAAAGGGAAATATGCTTTATTACTTCACATAAAAATTCATGCCTGTTCCACTGCTTTGTATCATGTATTGGCATGTTTTTGGAAGCTTGTTCATACTAGTGTTACCTTTTGACTTTTAAGTTATAGCACTTCAGCATTTGATTGACTGAAGATGATATGATAGTTCATGGCATTGCAGGTAATCTATGGGCGATAGAGCAAACATAATGATTGGAAGCTGCTGGCTTTTTATGTCATTGAAAAGGCATTTTCACATTTGTTGTAAAACAAACAGTTTTGTATACACAGAATTTAGTGACTTGATGCTCACATTTGAGATAATCTAGTCACAGATATTGTGCAGGTGTTGGCTTGTGAAGTGGTAATCTACTTTAGAGAGATGTCTAAGGTATAAAGCATGATCACTGAAAGGTTTCTTTGTATTTAGTTTTGATTTTCCAAATGCGAGTCATCACTAAAGGCTGTTGCCCA
This sequence comes from Haliotis rubra, assembly GCF_003918875.1. Lineage (NCBI taxonomy): Eukaryota > Metazoa > Mollusca > Gastropoda > Lepetellida > Haliotidae > Haliotis > Haliotis rubra. Next base: position 31,347 of record NW_025766413.1, read on the forward strand.
TTTCACTCACATTAATGAATTCAAGTTTATTATTCACGATCACCACAATCAAATATTCATTCTACTTTTTGTGTTTTTACTTGAGTCTGACTGAAGCTGACTGAGTTTGTTTTACGCCCGCTTTTTAGCAATATTCCAACGCTTTATCAATGAGGACACCAGAAATGGAGCTTCACACATTGTACCCCATGTAGGATTCGAACCAGCGGGTCTTCGTGCAGAGCCTGCGCGCTAACCACAAGGTTACCCCCACCGCCCGTTTTCATGAGTGTGGGCATTTAATTATCTAAAGAACCGAGGTATGCAAGATGGAATATATCAAGCCAGGCAAGTATAACAGTCAACAATCATATATATTTGATTTGACCACGGCAATGGCTACACTGGTCATTGTCCTGATAAATTAACACTGTCCACATATGGTCAACATGTGTCAAATAATCTATTTTGTTTTTGGTTCACTGAGGTATAATAAATAGCATATCAGCAGCTGATATGTTGTTATTGTATTTGTTACCTAATATTTGTATTCATAATCAATTTGTGATATGGATCATATTCATAATTACTGGATTTATATAGATGGGTTGGTTGGTTTAATGCCGTACTCAGCAGTTTTACAGCTATAAACGGCATGGTCTATGCCATCATCGAGTCAGGACAAGATAATCCAGTGATCAACATCATGAGCATCGATCTACACAATTGGGATCACGATGGTATGTGTCGAAACTAAAGTCAAACCGAGCCTGACCCCAATGCTATGATAACCTCTTCGCGACAAGCATGAGGGATCTCTGCGGGACATTGGTTAATGCTTGATACTTGTTGCCTCAAAACGCGGCTTTTACCTGGATGTTTGTCACTCACACACAGTCCATCAGATTAATGTGATTAATTAAAGCAATAAAAGTTAAATGTGTTGTACCACGGTAACACAAACTTTAAACAGCTGACTTCAATATAGCAAAGGACATGTGAGGTAAGATCATATTAGTCTACGAAATCCTTATAAGTGGTTCTTTCCCCAGCTGCTGACATGCATATCTGAGCCTGAAGACCTAATTTTTATAATAAAAATTAATTTAGCAGCTGATATTAGTATTAATACTGCGGTTTTAAGAGGCTTTAATGTTTTCTCAGCATGGCTGTGAAGAAAAAGTAGTCCAAGCATTGAGGGTGAAGCTGTCTGGTGTAATTCAAATATGTGTGCCAGCAGACTACAGAAGGCATTCATTCTGCGCTGGGTGTGTAGGATCATACACAAGAAGACCAGAGGAATGAGGGAGTTAATACTTCACCAGCTGTTTTAGCTGTTGGAATCTATCGCTGACTTCTCCGACCAAATGATACAAGAGCTATATGTTCATCAAAGTCACCTTGTGTTTGACATCTGGGAGGAAGGGGCTACTTTGGCATTTGTGTTGAAGCTTAACTTGGTAGCTGGATTTGCTCTCTAGATGCCCTTCTTGTTTTAGATTGGATATATGGATATTACAACTGAGTCATGTACCTGTTTCAGAGATTATATGCCTGAGTATAAACTTATGAGCTGTGCACAAGGTTTTGGTGAGCATAGTGTATGTAATATATATACTCAGTATCATGATATTTATTACAAAGAAGCATACAAGCAGTGAGTGAGTTTAGTTTATGCACACTCCTTAATGGCTGAGGACGCTACGTGATCTGTAAAATGTCAGTCTGGACTTCAGAAAATCCAGGGATCAACCATACAGGCAATGATATTTTCTGGTCCATACCATGATGATAGTATATAAACAAACTATTTCCTATGCAGACTAATGATTGCTGAGCTGTATTGCATGAATCAGATATTGCATGCTGTTGTCAACTGTACCATAACTGAGTCGGCTTCGGTGCAGTGTAAAAAAATGAACTCACTTCACTGTCACTACGTGATCATAAATATCTGCTGACCACTGGCTTTCAACGACTATGTCGTGTGTTAGAAACACTCGACCCCAACATTTAGTCCCAGAAATATGGTTATGTGTATGGTTTTGAAGTAAAAATATATCCGTTAAGCTCAAAATTTGAACCATAACCAAATCTGTCTTGGGTAGCATTCAGAACTCATTTTACTTGAGCAAATTTGGGCCAAGGATAATTCTTCAGAACAAAGTAGAACTTGTTTTCAATGTTCCAGAAGATAAAATGACTTCTTTATGCGAATGCTATGATTTATACTAGTATTTGTTTTGAAGTTCCAACGTTTCCACATGTATTAGGTTCCACCCAATTATTGTCACATGTATTTTGGTAAAATTAGATGGAAGCCTTTTAATATGATAATGACTATGTTTGAAATTATTTCATGATAGCTGCTCTCATGGAGCGGTTACATGCCAAAAACATCTGCGATCTGTTCATGCAGGCCTGGCATGAGTATGTATGTGATGTGCATTGCGAGTATATCAGTCGTACATTGCTTTAAATAGCACTGGTATTCTCCTGGCTTACTGGTAAATTGCTTGTCCATTTATCACAATTTCAGACATGTGATCTTTATTAACAACACCAGGAGGCTGAACCGATACCTAAGCAAGAAAGAGAGGAAACTCAAAGAGTGATCCAACTGAAACTGGCGAACAAGTGAATGTTTATAAATCTCTTTCCAGTAGTAATCAGCACCTTTACTGTGTATAAATAATACTAACAAGATCTGTGCTGAACAGGGGTTGGGTTGTTGTGAGGTGAGGGCTGGGCTTTATCTGGTTTGTGGGCCACGAGGGATGAAGTATATAAAAACATGGCCCACCATCATTACTGGATGATGAATGCAGATGATGGGTGGGATCACGATGTCAAGTCACAGCAGGAGCAGGTTTTATGTAAGGATGAAGAGTTGTCAATACATGGGCTTAGGACATGATAATATGTATATGGTGAATGCAGTTGAGTAGCTGTTAAGTTGTGGTTTTTATGTTTTTTGGTTTTGTATGGTTTGACAATTATTATATATCATAGAAAGGTATGAAATATTAAAGAAAATAATTTCATATAAAATTATATTGTTAACACTTTCACAGATGCTAATCATGTTTGCAGATTTGCTGATAGATCTTAAAATTAATCTCTATTTTGTCCCTGTAGTCTTCCTAGTTAGTTTTCACAGTGTTGCCATCTGCCTAGTTGGTAAAAGGATGGTCTTATTTCCACTTAAACAGCTAGCAGTTCTTGTCTGGACTCGTTAAGCTTTTTCATTAGTCTCCTCACGGAGACTTTGATTGTTTCCCAACCACTGTGAAAGCCAAGCAGTGGAACCCTCTCAATCCTGGACAGTAACATTATTCCACCGTGTAAACTGTCAAGATTAATGAACTGACAGATTGTTCATTCCTGGCTACTGTAGCTGCACAGTAGCGTAATTGCTTTGTAAACAAATTCCCTGGGGTAATCGGCTTTTAAGGGGTGGGATCTCCAAAATTTAACTCGATCAGACTGACAGGGTTTCTCTGTCACATGTGGCAGCTTCCTACATCTACTTCGTTCAATATTGAAGCGACATTTACTCTCTGATGGTGGGCTTGTGCTGCAAATGTTCTAATGTTGTCCATCATATTTGTGGAAAAATTTGTCTATTCTGTCTGCTTAACTTTGATGCCAAGTTACATGTATCTCAAAGTCCTTAGTTTCTTAAATCAAGTGTTGATGCCTGTGTAAATGATGTCTTCGGTGGTCTTGCCAGGTCATCTAGCATGCTCTCACAACACCAAGAAGCGATGAACCTGAAGCGTCCCTTCAGGAGTTGGCATCAAGAGGCAGCATAGGTCTGAGTTGCAACAGCTGCTGTCAGAAACCAAAGAAAAGAGTGGAACTCTACAAAAGAAACAAAATCAATGCCGATGCTGATCATGCGAATGAACATTTCGCAGACTCGAATCCAACCTTGCTGGAACAAGAGAAAGTACAAAAGTTCACTTGGATGAGTTTGAGAAGGATTTAAGAAGTGCAGAAGAAGAGAGGAGAATGTGAGCTGAAGACATGAACATTTTCCAAAAGAATGTGGAGCCTTCGTGCGGATGTGTAGAGGCTAAGCAAGAGTCTAGAAGAAAAGGTTGTTAAGAACACAGGAATGGATGCAGCAGGGTAGATGCATTGGAGCCAAAGCCAGAGCTTTGGACGAGTGGACAGAAACATGAACTTGCGGAGTTAGATGAATTACGAACATTTCAACGATCTCAAAGCAGGTGACTGGTTAAATGGTGTACAAAAGTTGAGGACAAGTTCAAAACGGAATTCAGGAGTTGAAGGATAGAATAGATGTGCAGGATGAAAATCCAGGTGGAGGCCGAACTGAAATGTCAAAGCACAAGCCAGAAGAGGCTTGAAGCTTTGAAAGCATCTCAGAATGCTGCTGGAGGATGTGTAGAAAGCCGGCAGGAACAGGAGGAGAACCTGGTGAAGGATTTGGACATTAGAGAAGGAGCTGAAGATACGAGACCATAGTCGAAACTCATCAGTCAGCTTTGGAGTGAGGTTGGTGGAAAACACAAACATGAACTTCTACAGTTACAGAATAGTCTCAGGGACAAAGACAGCACTTCACATGGCGTGACAAACGGAATTTTTTACATGATTTATATGAAATCACCCAGTTAATTAAACGTAATATTCATGGTGTAATAACTTGATTGGATTTTAAGAAAAAACAGATATGTCTTATGAATGATCCTTAGTCTGAAGCCTTTTTGTCGAAGGCGCAATTGTTATTTGTGTTTTACAAAAGAACCATTCCTCCTCTGCAGTGGAATCAAAGAAAAGTGGTTAAGTTTCAACGAGCTTGCCTAGCTTTAGTGAAAATATATCTGTATATGTGTTCGGGTCATAGCAGGGCTGAGAAAGCAGTTTAAGTAAACTTGAATATTATTACGTCCCTTTTAGCTATACTGAATATAACAAACCCTAGTAGAAGGTCAGCGTCATCAACCTATGAGTGACCTATGACCGTCAATCAAACTGAAGACTGTGAACAAATTTAACCAATCAGACAGCGGCTACTTGTTAAGGTTAAGTAGGGACTTACAAAATGTTTTAGTTTTCTCTTCCCAGTAAGCGACACTGATCTCAACAACAAAATCCGGTATAAAACACAAATATTGGACCCACCTGCAGTATATACGCTTATGGGTTTCTAATGACATATTTACTGGCCAAAAAGCTTATATTTTTATGAATGACATCCTGGACTATTAGCGGCAGCTATTTTTCATGACTATTTACTCATTGTTGCAAATAATGGCGTCCTCCATAGTAATATCCTTTCGGGAAGCTGTCGAGTGAGGAAAAATAGCATTCAGAATCATTGAGTTTTAGATAAAAGGTTCCAAACGAGTAATATTGCGAAGATATTGCTTTCACCACAGCGATTTGGTAGGCTGTGTTCCTGATTGGTTAATCCAAAAAGGTTAGCTGGCCGCAACCTTCTACTAGGGTTTGTTAAGACGGTACATAGCAGTGCAACGAATAATACTGAGCCTAAGTTTACTTGACTGGCTAGGAAAGGTATTCAGTAACAATGTTTGGAAAGATGGCTAGTGATAACACTTAATGAAGAAGCGGGTGTAGCCATAAACATGCTTTGGAAGAAACAGTTCATATATACTGGTAACCTGCTTTGATGATGGAAACACTGGTAGAAACAGGTAATATATGTCCAATATAGAGAAACATTTGTAAATGAAATAAGTATATATTCAACAGAAACAATCATTGTGGTTGGATTAACAACAAATACACATAGGTAACAACATGTAAACATGCACTGAAGAAACAAGAAGTAAATATACAGTTGTAACTTGCTTTGAAGAACAGGTTGTATGTTCATGGATAATGTTAGTGGAGAAACACATAGAGTAAATAGACGAAGTATGTATGTTTAACAATTAAAATTACCTGTTAAAAGGAAAATATGCATAAAACTGTTTGTTACACAGACAAGCAAACATATACATTTACATAAGGCAGGTAATATATCTTAAACATTGTACATTTTATAAAATGGGTAAGTATACATGCGCCAGTGTTTTACAAACAAGTGGGGTGCAATACGAAGAAATAATGTGTTGAAAAACAGAAATGAAATACATTCTACATTGAATGGAATGGTATCTAATATATACATGGGCAACAAAACATTTTAGATACACTGGGCTACCCTCAAAATTGAACATACACGAAATTTACTGATAGCATGCAGTGGGGTTCTAGTTCATAGTAATTTTACGCTTCACTACCACTAGATCTGGTAATCATACGAATTGCAAAATAAGTTGGCAAACTAAATGATCATTAGATCATTTGACATATCATCTTTTCGTGGAGCAAACAGATTACTTTGATATACTTGAGATGAATAGATATTTTTTGGAAGCAATGAAATAGTTTGAAACCATGAGGATTAAATCATCGAACATATTTGAAATGATCTTGAAGTTATGAAATCTTGTGTCGTGACAGATAGACAACACTCTGTTTGATAACTTTGCTGACCTTGTCTCTCAGTTATCAGAACAACAGGCTGAGGTGAAGGTTGTCCACAAGGCTACGGGGATGTTGAGACAGATCTATCATAATGACAGAGCGATGTGCGGAACAGGCTGCCGAGATGCTGAAATTAAGTAAAATTAGATGCAAATCCTTCAAGACAAAGCCATCTTCATGTCACAGTAAGGATACACACAAAATTAGCGTGCATGTTGATCTTTTTCCTCAAACTCCTTCTTATAAAAGAGCTGATATTATTTTATGGTACTAGCCCTATTCAATTTTCAAAAACATTCCTACTCTACTACTGTTAAGACTGCAAGAGTTATGCATGAGACATCAACCCGATGACTTGATCCACATGAATGAACTATACATGGTAAAATTTAGATCTGAGACGCTGGCACAATTCATCACGGATATCAAAGATAGATATGTTGGTATTAAATGGAAATATTAGAACTTTTAATCTTGTATTTATGCATTAATGTGAAGTCATTGACACCAATAACTGATACCCTGAGCCAGCGTGAAGAAAATTTCTTTGATTCAATCATCTCCCTAATCATCCATGATAATGCTGTATGTCTGTGTATATCTACTGATAGTAGTAGATAGCAGAGTTTAGTTCTGGTACCCTTTTTCTCACAGGTGGGTAGTAATAGATCTTTCAAAAAGAGGCGTGCATGGAAACTAATGTGCTGGGTAGTGGAATGATTAATAGTGACATTCTGTATGTACGAAAAGCTGATCGAGAGCTGAAGCCACCATCCTTCAGAAGAGTAATTACCAATGTCAGAGCGAGCTCAGGTCACAAGTTTCCAAGTTGAAGGGAATAGGCTGGCATGGTTGGAGTCAGAGGAAGAACTTGAAGGTAAAAACAGAACCTTTCAGAAGAACAGCAGTCACAGCTGAAGTCTTTAGAACAGGTAGGGGCCAAAAAATGGTGATTGATGCAGCAGGGCATTCTCTAATGAATGTGTCTTATTGGAGGCAGATTGTAGAATGATTGCAGTAGATGTTAAGCAGAGTTATCTCCCTTAGTAACTGTTGCTGCAGTTGCCTTCACAATGGGAAACATGTTGGATGAATAATTTTGACTGAAATTATTTTTATCACTGATGATTAGACAGTCATTTGACTAAAAATACTTTTTCCTTGATGTAGGATGGAATTTTAATTTCCAAAATGAATTGTTTATGTTGTGACTGACATGTAAATTTAGCATTAAATTACATAAAACTTAGAGGTCAGATCAATCCATTATAGCCTGTCCACAATTGCAGATGAAGGGGGTGCTAAAGTCGTAATTATTTTGCAGTTTTGACTACTGGTCTATGATTCTTAATTGCATTATGGTAGGTGAGTCTTGGTGAGACCCTGAGTTACAATGGGTCTCCATCACTTGATAGTAGTGTTAGAGGCAACTAATTTGCATTGAGTACCAGGCTGTGCGACTTGGCCCAGTGCTTGATGGAATTACATAATTGTTTAAGTGTGTTTATTAAATCAAGCTGCTGACATATGAGTCCTAGTATCCAGTGCCAACAAATGTTTGGCCTTCATCCCAATAATTATTCATGAATCGTTGCTCATGCTGTAAACCACTAGTTCTCACTGGCCCTATTCGAGACCACGATGATAAAGCTGTAATATGTCCTAACTGTGCAGTTAGGCGCCAAATCTGGAGCCCTGCCCAAATGTTACTGGTGTCTTTTGATCCTGGAAGACTTGTCTATAAGAGAAGCAGACCCTGCAGCAGGAGACTGGAAGGCGTGAGACCAGAGTCTGCAGGAGAAGTACCAGCACAAGGAGAAGCAGCTGGCCGGCCTGCAGCTGCAGTAATACTCTCAAAGAGAACACCAGGAACAGATGGACCAACAAAGGGCAGCTGCTGTGGAGGTCCTGGAACAGACTAAACAGGTGGGTGGACAACATGTCAGGAATGTTGCCACATGAGATCTGTTTCATGTGATGAGACTGATGTTAGAAAGAACATGATCAATGAAAATAGAAAGTCCCAATTCCAGAAGCTCAGTGGTTTGTACCTAAGCCCCTAACATCCCTGACATGGAATTTGTCATTCGATGGGAATCGATAGTCATTAGGATCATCTTGCCAAGGGTTTGACCTTTCACATTTTAAAGATTTTTTCACATATATAGAGGGAGAATACTACGCTCCGGTCTCATTACATACAAATTATCTGCGAAGCAGTGTCCTTAGCTTCTATGGTGTCTGACCCGAGCTGGCGAGGTCAGAAATATAGAAAGATCTGGATTTAAAGTATAGTCGTATAATTAGTAATGAGACCCGAGTGTGTGTTATTACATACCATCGTGCTTGTATTAAATTGACATAATAGCATCGTATTTCTGTTATTGTTTCAAACCCGAAACGGTTTCATAAAGAGGTTCTTGGAGGAAGAAATTTTACATTTCTGTAGTACACTTTTGCATGGCGTCGCACTGTATTGGCGTCCTCACGACATTCTGAGGTCACGATGCATGAAGTTAATCTAAGCCTCTCATTACAACCTCACTACAGTAAACTTCTCCATTGCTTACCCGTTTCTTGGTTTGCAACTTAGCAATTTAACATCTTTGGTGGAAAGATTTAGATTTATGTTTTCAATGGATATAATGTCTCAGTTAAGTCACAATTAAGCAGCGACACATGGCGTTACTATTATTTACATTCCCAGGAGAATGCATCTAAGTTGGAGGTGAATGAATTCAGCGTTTGTTATTAATGAACAAGTAGTTCCGTCTAGCAACGTGAGCCTAACTATGAAGGTCATCGGTTATCCAATCAAATCTCAAGATTGAAGTGGTTTATGACACTTGGGCCCAGCGATCTGATACTCGTGTGACATTGGGAATTGGTATGCAACTACCCATGCGTTGACCATGTGGGTAATAATTTAGGATTATGATCTTGTGATATGGCCTCCAAAGTAGTTATGTCTTTAATAGGGTGTCTCCTCAGAAACCACTGCAGCCATATGAAACTTGTGAAAATGTATAAGTCATTGGTCATGGTGATTCTCTTCAATTTGTCATCATCAGTATGAACAGTTCTTCTCAAGAACCCACTTGATCTTGTTTAATGCTCTGGCCAGAAGATTTTGCTCATGTCGAAACTCTATTTTGGAGTTTGGTTTCCCTTTATCTGCTGATCTCATTTGTTATGAGGCTGACTTTGACAACTGGAGTGAAATGTTGAGGTTGTAATACTGGAGCAGGTGGATGCATGTGTAGTACAGGATACTTTCATGTTGTGGACACTGTGTATGTGTGTGTGACCCCTCCCTTCTCTCTCCAGGAGTACCAGTGCAAGTCATGGTGAAGATGTGAAGCAGCTGACTGGACGAAGCTGCTGTCATGCTGGAGTTTGAGAGGTCAGGAGCAGAGTTGGTCAGCAAACTGCAGATTTACAGAGAACCGAGAATTTAGTCGCTATCAGGCATATGCGGAAGTCTTGGAGATAGTAGGTAGCTAGGTAGTGTTCATCTGAAGCCTCACTCATCGTAGGTGTCTTGAATAATGTCCTTTCAGATGCATTACATGGAGCCAAAAAGTTAATTCATGAAAATAGGAAAGGATTGTATAACAATGTAAATGTTCCACATAGGCTATTGTACCTAGCAAAATTGTCACCGATGGACACTTGTCGAATTTCTTGATACATTTTAAGCCTATGCAAAGCTTAAAGGTTGTTTGGATATAAACTAGCATCTGTGTTTTACCTGAACTCATCACTTTGTACCTTTACTTGCTAACAGTTTATTCCTCATTTCTCCACTGATTAAACTCCAAAATGTTCATGACAATCTTTTCCAAACAAATTTCAATCAATTTCAACATGTCAGTACTTCGGAAGCACTCATACTACAGTTTCAACAAATGTTTCCTCCAGAAACTGGGATTGAAATCCTCATGAGTGCACCACATATGCTCACATGTATTGTATGAACCATTTTTGATAATATAAACAGCATGGCA